>NW_009242926.1:0-7773 GCF_000690835.1 Fulmarus glacialis | reverse complement strand
CTAGACTTTTAGTCACCTGGACCCTCTGCAGATCGGGCCAAATTCTTAATAATCAGAGCATGATACAGTAATCATCATCTGGACTGAGACTTTACCCAAAAGAACATCAGTCACTTACTCAATCTTCGGAGGAAGCAAACAACGGTGGATGCATCCCAGACCATTAGGGGATCCCGGGTTTTGCTGTTTCCAGCAGCAGGACTTGCAGCTGCTTGATTTTATAAGCAATACCTCATGTGCTGTCACACTTCCCTGTTCCATAATGGGTGTCACCACATCCTGGCAGCAACGCTCGGTGGGCAAATAGTCTTGTCACAATGCTGACGGGGGATCTGGCTGTTCTATAACGGGAGTCATCGTGTCTTGGTGACAACCTCAGTGTTGAAAAGGGGAAGAGAGATGGAGGTGATACGTGATCAGCACGCTTACGTATTATGGCTGTTTGTCTTAGGAAGTGGCGTTGGTTATGCTCACCGTATTACCAGGAGTCGGGAGCAGGGCATACTGGTCACATGGCTCCAATGGGAAGCCTCTCATCTTAGTGTAAATGCATCTTCCTGAGCAAAAATCATACATTGCACTCAAGCAGTTGAGGCGTGTACGTATATCACTGCCACCTCTGGGTCGGAGACAATAACCCACAGCAGAAGGTAGCAAACATTACCTTACTCATGGCTTCAGCTGTGAATGTGTGTCCATGATCAGTGAGACCTGTGAGTGTGGACGATTCAGTTCCCACTCAATTCTCCAGAGCCCGGGGTCTGTGTTATGCGTAAAGTAATTTCTTTTTCTTGCAGGAAGTCCATATACTCGGTAACTTTTACAGTATATTAAGCATAAATTCTCCAGAAAATTGGGATTGGTCTTTTCTAGAAAGGTGCTCATGTTAGCACAGGACTGAAGGGGAGTCAAAGGCACCTTTGCAACAAAGCTGTCAGGGAGGAGGGGCAAGAACACCAGCATGATCCCTTGCCATAGCACTTGCTGTAATCTCAGACAACTGAGCACCAACAAGCTCTTTATGAGGAGACGCCAATGTTGTTCTCGTCCCATAAAGAATGACTCGAGGCTCATCTTGGTGGCAAATGCTTTTCCAAGCTTATTGCAAGCAGTGCATGGTAGCGCGTGGTCCTCATGACAACGCATTAATCACAGTGACAACATGTCTTTTGGACCAAGCGTTATGTGATCTTTGATATCTTTGTAAGCAGTGATCAAAACAAATCGCATAAGAACAAGCACTGCGTTATGTTCCCTCCATATCTCAAGCCAACTTGTTCCTCCTGCCTCACCTGGGTCTGGCTTTTCACCCACACGGTGGACTATTCCGTTCATAAACTAACTGCTATGATTTGCTTTTCTGACATGAGGTCTTCATAGCACATTTAAGCCCTGATAGCGTTTCGTCTCTTAGCCACAGCTTCTGTGAGGCTCACAGTGGTCAGTGCTTGAGAAAATCCTTTCTGTGAGCAGTATAGGGCTGGATGAGTGCCCCAGCAGTGCCTACACCCCTAGGTAAGCACATCTTCTCAGCTCACAGCAGAAGCTATTCCTATCTCTGTATTGGAAGAGCCTGCCTACTGCGATTGCAACCTGCTCTCGCTGCCTCTGTGACTCTTCACAGCCTGTCAGTTTTTCTATTGACACTTTTTCAGTTCATCACAACCTCTCTCTTTTCTGTAGGCTTGCTTCCATACGAGTAAAGTGCTTAGGCTGCCTCCAACCAGTAGGTTAACTCCTCCAAAGCTGTGTTTTTGAGTCTGTGTCCACGTTCACTTTGTTAACAGTTCCTTGTTACCCTTCTTTGGTTTACCTTCACGTATTCACACAGACAGCAATACGGAACTGAGCGGGGAAAACAAGTCGCACATAAAATATTCATGAAAAATAAGATAGATACTTTCCCAGTTTGTCAGCTCTGTCTGAGATTTGTTTCCTGGCTAATCTGTTGCAAAGTCTACTTATGTTCTGCAGGAGACTTAGTTTTTATCCTCGTACGATGCAAGTAATCCATCTATTTGCGTCTGAAGGCTTTATGTAATTCTTACTCTCTTCCAAAGGAAATGCACCCTCTGTTTTATCCAGAAAATTGTTAGTTGCACATTTCTGCTAAAAAATTCTCTTCTGTCTTGTCTCATCTTTGTGGCTCATGCAGATTGGACCTTGTTTATGGTATATAAATAAGGACTTTTCATTCCAGCACATCGGAGTGATTCTTAGAGATTTTTTCTTTCCTTTTCCTTTTGTAGATAATTTCCTTTTCCATTACAGGTATTACTACATTCATGGAAGAATATATTGGGGAAAGAAAAGACAGACAAAGACCGGGTTCTACTACTGTTTTTTTTCTGAAGGAGCCACAGTGAGGGAAGCAGGAAAAAAGGCCTGCAGCCTCCAAATAGCATCCTCACAGTACGGATAAGGAGTAAACCAAATACAGAGCAACACACCAGGGTTTTTTCTTATGCTTAGGCAACAGTGACTGTTCCTTTGACACCAAATGTTGAAAACAGCCACAAGCATTGTGCTAGTACGATTCCTAACTAATTGTTTCACGTTCTTTTCTCAGTATCTAAGATATTGATGATATCTGAGTCAATTTAAAGCCCTTCACATTACAGCTCAGAACAGGTTTGTTCAAATAATGTTAGGCTCAGTGATCCAGAGCACACACACATCTCGACCAAATTTAGTAGCTATAGCCACACTGGGAGGCTGGCATGAGATGGGTGTCATGCTATTCAGGTGGGGGAAATAAAGTTGGGAGTAAAGCCATCTAATCATAACTGGACTGAAGGCTTGGGAAAAATGCCTTTTAGTTTCTAATCTGCATTATGTAACGATGGAAGAGGGGAAAACTGTTGGTAAGTGGGTACAAACTGTTTAACTCCCTCTGCTTTGATCCATGTCTGTGCACAGGGACTGGCAATGGGACTGCAAGGTGACTGATGACACATTGTCTGTGTCGTTCTCGGTGCTGCGCTGGAGCCTCCTGTTCAAACACGTTATCTCTCCCACCTTGTTTGCAAACCAAAGAGTTCAGCAATGGTAATAAATTGGGACCATTGCTGCATGGGCACGGCATCATTATATATCATCATCAGGGTGACATACCTCCATGTGCAAAAACGTGTTGAAGCCTGTCTCGTGTTAGCTGTGAATAATATGGTCTGTTGGTTGCTCACCAACAAGCCCTGGCCTTTAAACCTTTTAGGATCATCTGTTATTTCTCGCATGCTGGTACCTTGAATTTTGAAACAGTTTGGCAGTGGAGGGGAGATCTCTATTCCTTGTGTTTCAGCAGTAAGAGAAGTTCTTCTCTGTGAAAGAGCCAGCACTGAAAGGTCTGGAACAAATTTGCAGCTGATGAGGAGGATTATGAAAAGTAGTACGAGCCACAAGAATTGTTAGAATTATAGAGACATGGGATATGCTTTTTAGAAGGGCATTTCATTCCTTGTTTCCATCTTGCCCGTTGTACCTCTCACCCTGTATTTCCTTTTTCTTCCTGAGAAATAAAGTAAATATGATTTTAATAGAACATGCAGTTATTGCCTGGTCACAGCAACTTTCATGGTCAGTTTCAGGTACAGCAGAAAGGTAAAGACACATCAGGTGGCTCTGAGGTGGTATTTCAACACTCTGATTGATTAAACCGGCATTTTAATACTCCGATCTTAATTTTAGTTCCAATTCTTAATTTTCTTTGAAAGTTATTTACATTTTGCAAGCCATTTGGATGAAACATTGAGGTTAGATTTGAGTTATCTTTATGTTTACTAGAGACACCTTCAGTTTCTGCATCTCTCATACCCCTACGACGTATTTTGAATTTTCAGCCTTTTCAGCTGACTTCAGGGAGAAAGCAAAAATAGGAAAAATTTCCAAAACACTTCTTTTCTTATGGGGTCCCAATTTGCCCAGGCTGAAACCCTGCACACTCAGGAGTTGATCTGTGGTGGAAAACAACTGAGAGCCGGCTGCAGCCAACCCTGGGATTTCTTGATGCTTTCAAGGTTATAGACTGATCGTTACAGCAGACGCAACCCAAGAACTGAAGATGCAAGTCAGATCACAGAGTAACATCTGGCACAACAAGGGCAATGAAACCCGTGAGCCTATCTGTGGATTTTAGGTCCTGTTTTTATTTTGAACAGGCTCTTTCAGAACTATAGCAGAGTTATAAGTGGCCTTATATCATCATAACAGCAAGCACAGCCATGACAGTTTTAAAATATATGACAGGCAGAACTTTTTCCTCCTTCACGAAGAGGCTGGCTGTAATACTGCAGTGCACGAGAGACCGCTCTGGGAGCAGTGGCTGTCCCAGACCTCCTGCCACACTACCTGGCTGTAAGCTGTTCAGGACTATGGAATGCTGATAGTATTTTTTAAAACAAACTTGAACTAAATAAAAATGACAGGCAGTTACCTGGATTCATCTAGGAAAGAGAACTCCCCATGAAACTTTTCTTTTAGAATAGGGAAGCAAATCTTGAACATTTACTACTGCTTTTGAGTATACGTATGATGAAAGAGAGAAACTGGAAGAGTTAAATGCAGCATATCCGAGGATGTTAATCCCACCTGTATACCTGTTCAGAGCTTGCAGTCACTTGAGTGGTATTTCAACCGTATCTGTGTTTCTTTCATGAAAACAACATTTCACAGAAGCACTTGCTTTTACAGCAACAGCCACAGCAGAAATGTCCCGGAGTGTGTAACAAGCGGGAGCATGTGATCCGACACTCACTGTCAGACTTGTTAATGGAGTTCATGGAAGGAAACACACACCACTTCACTTCACAGTTACCGTAGGCAGCGGCCGTTTCTCAGTCAGATCCGTCTGCCTTTCGGGTAGCTTTTTTGCTAAGTATATTTTGGAGGAGGTGTGGGAGGAGGGGGAGATGCTGCTGCTGCATGTTCAATGCAAAGCGCTTGGCTGTGATAGGCTGAGGGGACGTGGATACTCTGCCTATATATGCTGGCAACTGCATCCTCTGCGCTTTATAGCTGTCACAGAGGAGCAGAGACAGACAGTGAGAAAGACAGAGGAGAAGGGAAAACCTTACCAACTCGCTGTAAGTAACATTCTCTGTCCTTAAAGCTTTGTGGTTATTGAATGCAAGCAGGTACGTTTGGATTAATGCAACAATTGGTTACTTAGAGTGAGAGCTCGGCTGATAAACAGCCAGCCTGTGTTAGTTTAGGGATAATCCAGGATGCTCAAAAAGCATTTCCTTTTCACCTAAGTTTGCACAATGTAGTGTGCACCTCTCCTATTGTGTTTGCTTGTCTCTACAGATGATGTATGTCAGCTGTAACTGTGTATGTACATTTATGCAGAATCGCATGTATCCAAAAGTTTGTATCTTGTCTTTCCAAGTGCAACAGTTCTGAACAACCAAGCAGACCTTGAGAAATTCGCTGCCAAGTATTTTGAATAATAAAATTTTCAAGACAAATTCAATGCGTGACTTTTTAGGGAGAGGTTTTCCTCGGAAATAACCCTTTCCCATCGCCATAGTAAGACCTCAGAAGGGAAAATTACTAAGTTGCAGACCCTGTGCCAGTGACAGCAATGAATAAAACCAGCGACTTCTACCTGGAAAATGAAATTTTTAAATGGAATGTAGGGCCTGTAACATATATACCTAATTCTTGGCTTGTGCAAAGGTAGAAGTACAGAGTAGATCCCATTCCTTTTTACTCAAGCTGAAAAAAAAATTCATCCTACAGTCCTTATTCAGGCAATACTCCTATTGCCAACAGGAGAAGTTTAGCTTGACGGTAGCAACAGCTGCAGAAACCTTCAGCTTGTTGGGTTCAATAGGAGAAAGTCCTCATGGCGTCCGTGGTGTCACTGTAGCACCACAAGCCTTTAAATTACATTATCTTCTGCAACAATCAGTTGGCAGAATAGCAAGTGCACTTGTCTCATTTATTGGAAAGATATACAGTTATTACTTTTTTGGAGCAGCTATCAGTTTAAGGTGCTATTAATGCGTCTATGCGTTCTTCCTTTCTGTATTTAATAATAGGAGCTGCTAAAAGATTTTATTATGATGTGAGCTGGTTTTTATTTTACTGTGATGAACTGGACAACAGTTATGATATGTCGAATATACCTCTCTCCTCATCTGTTCTCTTTTTCCTCTTTTTCCCCTTTTTCCTCTTTTTTCTCTTTTTCTTCCTCATAACAGATTTCCTGGTAGTATTTAGATATCTTTCACATTTATAATTAGTTAATGCAGAAAACAGATTCTAAAATTATAGACAATATTTTTTAACAGAAATAATGAATAAGCTGAATGTTACTACATAAAATCATACCTATAAATGTATTTAATACTTAATGGTGCGTAAACTGCTCATTTGTATGGTTCAGTTTCAAATACAGTAGAAAACGGTTTGGAAATGAACGTTATACTGAATATGCAATCTAAAGACTAACAGCAGTTTCCGGCAGCTTCACTAAAACAAAATGTTGCCATCCTCTAATTTCAGTGCACTGAGGTAGAAGGAGTAGTTTAGACAAAGCAGCAAAGGATGTGTCAACTTCAGATTGTGTAGTGTGCTTGTCCTGTGACAAATCCCAGCAAAATTAAAGAGCAAAGAGTTCATATATGAATAAAAAAGAAAAAAGATACATTGATATCATTTAAAGTTTAACATGATTGTTCTTGTTTTTACCTAAAGTTAAGAGCAAAACTCAATCTTCTCCCGTAAAGTAGGACTTGATCTGAAGACGTATGCAGTGGTGACAATATCCGTCGACTCTTGCTGGGAACACAAGTACTCAGACATACTATATGGTTGGTAAAATGGTATTTTATCAATCAGAGTGAGGCTGTTGACGAATTTGAATACGGGCTGTGCTTACTAAGTGGTAGAGGTTGATAATTAGGCCGGGTGCCTCCTGAGAAGCTGTGCTCTCCCCACTTGGGGTTCAGCTGGCAGATGTTGAATATGCTGAAATTCATCCTGGGAGGCGTGGGATCCCTGAGAGCATGGAGCCTTTATCACTCTTTATGGTCCTTCAGGAAGACAGACCACTATTAAATACTTTAGAGAGTGGCTCAGTTTCTCCAAAATTTCCATTTAGTTTTGGAAACTTGGCCTGCATTATTTTGCAGTTGAAGTCCCTTCGACTTAAGTGGATATTTCAAGTGCACACAGATTGTAACATGCAGCCCTTCAGAAAATACGGATGCTCTCAAACAGTGTTTTCGTTTTAGACCCTAAGGGCTGAGTTGTCTGAGGCATTCTGCTTCTTAGAAAATCACATTCTGTATTTTTAAAACATACCGTCACAGAGGGAAGGTCTCTCTCCATGCGTTGTGTCGTTGCATTGTACACGTGTTGTATATGCACGCGAGAGGTAGAAGAGAGAAATATTCTGTACTGGTAGAGAGGTGAAGTAATTTGCATTTTTGTAGTACTAACTGGTAAGCATTGCCATTGTCAGATATTCAGTCTGCTGGATGTGGCTTCCATAGCAAGTAATACTGTCAAGCAGATGAAGTGAAATCTGTGACAAACAGTCGAGGAAGAGAATAAAAATAGGGATGAGAGTGTGGGTCTTGTCACTCACAGAAGAACAGATACCAAATAGGAGGTGGAAAGGAAAATTTAAATGACCACTGTGTTCCTGCAGGGAGTATGCCTTCACAGTTCCTGGTGAGATATGTGTATTACAGTAGGTAAGGAATTTTCAGGCAAGGACTTTTAGGAAAGAAGATGCATGGATATATAAAAATAGATAGATGTTTA
>NW_009242925.1:0-8019 GCF_000690835.1 Fulmarus glacialis | reverse complement strand
CTGCGTGGTTGGTTAAACCACGACAGAGGGTAATCAACAGCCTTTCTGTATTTGCATAAGTGCTGAGTTAATATTCTACTGAGAGAAATAACATTATTTTCTTATTTTGGAAATGAAAGCATTTTCACTGTTGTCTAATTTTTATATACTCTAAGAAAAAAAAGAAAGCAGGTGGAAAATATTTGAAGGAAATACGGAAAATTCTAAACAAAGATGAGTTATCAGTACCGCAGGACGAGCAGTCTGTGGTACTAAGAAGGAAGTATTCCACGCTTTTGGTTTCCCTTGGAGTCATACCCAGCACTGACCAGAACCACCTCTGTTTAGCAGATGAGACCTGACGAGATTGCAGCTCAGAAAAACCCTGCAACCTGCTGAGTTCTTGTTGCTGCAGTTAGTAAATCCCAAGTAGAGGAAAACAAAAGTAGGAACCAAAATAACTCATCCTTTAGCAGTACCACAATAGAATATAAGAATCTAAACTTTTCTCAGTGTTCATAAACAAGTGCAATTTTTTGCAACAATACTTTTCAATGCTTGGACAATGCGACAAAACTTAATAGGGATCATATTCAGGTATGCAAAACATATAGGCCAGCCTTGATTTGAGTTTTGTAATTAGAACAGTTCTAGAGGTATACAAGTCTATTTGTATTACTTCAAGCGTCGCTATTTTACTGCTTCAAAGTCAGTTATGATTTACAGCAATTGTGTCATTATTCAGCCATTGGGTTAGTGCCTAAGTGCCAGCCGCTCTTTAAACTCCATGCATTCCTCATGTGCCAATTAGTTTGCTCTGAGGAACCAGGCAAATAGTCATGGTTAACTATCAAAGCAAGACTTCTTTTTACATATATGTGCAAATTATTTGATGTATTATTTCAGTTAGGTTCTAAGAATAAATCAATAGTATTTCCATACTCCGGGGTACTGACTTCACATAGATTTGGGCATATAATCAAAATTAGGCAAGTTCTTATGTAACTTGCCTGAATTAATTCTGCATTATTAAAATAGAGCTACAAGTGTCTGAGTTTAATGCGAGAGGAACAAAATGGGTTATTTTAATTTCTTTCTGAAGTCTTTTATTTTATTTATTTCCTGCTTTCTGGGCTTTCCAGCATATACCACAATCTTTGTACCTTCAGGTACTCTTCAGCGTGTAAAATAGCTTAAATACTATCACTGTTCAATAAAGAAGAATTATTAATAAAATTTATTTTATTTTATGGGACAAGTAATGGAAGAGATGCCCTCTTTAAAAGGTACTTCTCTCTGCTCTCCATCTTCCCTCTTCTTCCATAGTGGGTAGAAGCAGATTTGGTTTTAACCTTATTAGCCAGTATTAATTAAAAATCTGCAACAATGACCGGAAGACTGGAATAAAATATGGGAAGGATTGGGTAAGCTAGAAATGAAAGAGACAGAAATGGAAAACCATTCAACAGTGCAAAGTGAAAGGGTTTACTAACTATATTCTTTGGTGGAAGATGATCAGTTTGAGAGGGAAACAGAGAAAGATCATATACTACTATAAATGATGCATTTATTAAAAATAATTTACATTTCTGGTAAAGACAAGCAAGTATTAATGTTGCTGTGTCATTGAAATATCTTCCCAAACACTCACTGGTATGGTTCTAATTATCTAATTATCCACTAACGTGAATCAAAAACTGCCAAAATGGAGGTGGTGAGGCTAATATTTTTTCTAGTTACAATCACGGTAGTAAACCACCAAATTATTAGAAGAGCTATTTAAACAAAAAGGCAAAGGTCATGACCATATGGTTATAGATTAATCATAAATAAGGCTGGGCTTGAAACTACAAAAAATTTAATCCTTAAAAGAGTGAAGTTCTGGAACAAGATTTTAAAAGGAGCCCTTGTTGCTTTACATGATGTCAGTTGCACAATAAGCAATACTTACTAACTCCCATTTCTTTCTTTCAAGAAAGAAAAAAGGAGGGTTGTACTTTAAAAACAAACAAACAAAAAAACCAGCTTATTGAAAGAGGTTGAAATATTTTCCAAAAGAGAAAAAATTACTAATCAAACAACCATTTAAAAATTAAGATAGTCACTAGCAATGATATTCCTTTGATCATATTATAGAAAGGAACGAAAGAAATCCTGCAGGATTAGGTATTCCGTATCCAACTGTAGATACATGTTGAAGAGAAAATCAAGAGTGGTAAAATCATCTCTCTATTTTAGTAAGAAGAGCATTTAAAATTCAAAGTTGATTTCTTAAATCTACTTTTTCTCACTTCAGTAAAAGTGGCTCAATTTTCAAAACATTTTAGGCATACATAAATTGTGCATCAGAACTACCACAAAGGAATGATTGATTACCTCAAAATGAATTACCTCAAAGGGAAGGCGGAGCATTTCAGTAACAAGTTACTATATTCCATTGGTGTGGCCCATAAACAGAGATTAAGGACTATGACTACAGCTTGGGAAAATTAAAGCAGAAGTCACTGGAGTTGTAAGAAATTTACACTATTGACTACATGGTCCGATCTGCACTGATAGAAAACTTGATGATGTTGAACAGCACTCATCTTCTCATACTGTTACAAGATTTCATAACAGATAACCAGAGGTGGAGCAGATTATGAAACAGTAGGACTATAACAAAAAAAAACCCCAACATTAGTTATGTTCCCAAATGATATGCTAGAATATCAGTGCATTGAACAGAGATAGCTAAAATATGACAAGTTTCTGAAAATGCATGATAATCTTGTACCAGGTCCACAAGCAGTTTAAGAAAAATAAATGTTTCCTTAGCCCTTATCCCACTGTATTAGTCTGTCCTAGGAAATGTCTGGGAGTTCCTGTGGACTCTGCAAGAAAAAAAGTCAAATACCATTTATATCCTTTCTTGTTCTCAGTTGAGAGTTGTTGTCTTCTTGCATCTGAGGAAAAGTTGCCGTAATGGCATATTACATTATTGTGAACGTAATGATCATAGACTAGAATGATGAAAGTCCTACCAACTTTCAGGTATGTTCAAAACTATTTATTAATCCTTCATTAACAGAGCTGCTAAAAGATCAGCTCAAACACTCTGTCTTTACTTTATAGACCTTCATGAATATATTACACTTGAAGGTCTTATCCTGCATCCTTTTAAGTCAACTATAAAGCTTTTATCTATTTCAATGGCACTTTGTGACCATCTCCATGCTAACCAGAGCATAAGAGGTGTATTTTTCAGAGGTACTTAAGAGACTTTTACACCTCAGTGAAAATTTCATTTTCAAAATATCTTTAAAGAGTAGGAAAAAAAAAAAAAGAGAGTCCTGAACAATTTGAAGCATGTGAGGTTCATTTCTTAAACCAGCATTGTTCTCTCAAACAAACATCTGGAAAAGTAAAAAAATTCTGAATTTTCAGAAAGTTATAATAATGGTCAGCACCATTGATTCACTGTGCTTTAAGGTACCACCCATTTCCAGTGACTATACTGAAAATTAATTTCTGCCTTTCACAGTACAATAATTATAGAAGCACATTTTATGATTGTTTGGTACAAAAGGTTCTCCTTCAAGTGTATCAGTGAACTAAATTTAGTTGACATTCCAATACATTGTGTATTTCTTTAATGACAATGTTCAATAAGTGCAGTTACAGTATTACAGCATAAATGGAAAAAATGTAAGTTAGTTACAGTATGATGTATGTGCCTATGTTTTTGACTCTAGCCTTCTTTATATCCCCCAAGGTACACCTGAACAGCCTGTTCTTTATTATAATAAATTGTCTGAATTTGCAAGACTGGATCTACTGGATCTGAATTGTTCCTTACACTTCTCTCTAGAAAAAACAACAAGGGGAATAGCAATAGATTAATTTGTAATGGTATAATCAAGGTCTGCAACAAAAAAAGCATCCTCCTTTGTACCGTTTTGAATTGCATAGTTGATATACAGCCAAATCTTCTTCAGTCAAAAGGATGTTGATTTTGTAGAGGGGCACAGAGATGAGTTCATGAGTGAAGAGTTATCAGACACCATTTTCAATCAAGTGATGATGAGGGTAATCCAGCCTGCAAACTTTCTATTACAAACTTCCTATAACTTTTTGGACTGCTTTCTGAAAAGTGAGTATCTCATCATTAAGGATGTGCTTCATAGCAGGTGCATTATTAGGAGGGAAGTATGTTTCCAATTCAGAGTATGACAGGCATGATGACACAAGCAGCTGTGCGTCATTGGTGAAGGCAGGCAAAAGTAACAATGCCCAGATAAAGAACAACCCTTAGGTGAAGCGAAAGTGCAAAATTTAACATTAATCTTATAAATTACTTCTGTCAGGAAGTTTGGTTCAGAAAAAGAACCTTAAAAGGTAGTCATAAATTGTTGTTTTCAATAAATTGATACAAAATTAATTTGAAAAGACTATAGTCCAGGAGAACTTTCAGTTTAAAAGGTTATCTCTAAGTTTTCACATTTTAAAATTTAATGCTAATGAAATAAAATTGTAAAAATAGAGTGGTCTGTTTATGGTATGGCACAGGGATTCATTGCTTAACCCTATATAGTTTTCAAAGTTTTTCTTTAACAAAAGTTTTTGAAAAGGCCTATTGCTTGGAGAAGCATCTTTTGGAACAAATCACGGCAGCAAAAGAGCTTGTCAAAACAGAAAAGATAGGCATTTCCAAAAAGATCCATACATTTGGTAAATAAGCAAATATTGAATTTGCACAGAAAAATGTTGATATTAATTTGCCTTTTGTTTAGTTCGAAAATGTCATAACTTGCATGACAAAGAAGCAGAGAGAAAAATATTATCACATTTTCCATTTTCCTGTTCAGAAATTAAGGGGAGGGGAGAAAAAAACTGTTTTCCCTGCCACTTTCACAGGCTACACTCATTTTTGCGTAATACCAATCATTGTTTCCCAGACTGCTGATCACATGAAAGCATCTTTCCTCCTACTAAGCATTTTCATCTTTCAAAACTGTCACCTGATTCTGTGCTCCATCAAAAGCATTCAACAATTATTTGCTGAACTTCCCCACAACTTTCTGTCTCTACACTGATCATACAACAATCATTTTCTTCCAATAACCCCATGGATGCAGTCATCATAAAATTCTTAAATAAATATCATCATATTGACAAATTCCAGTCTTTTCCACCTGACAATGCTACAGTTTGCAGACCCAGTATTCACAGCTAAGTACCACAGATAATAAAATGAGCTCTGCTGATGTACATGAGCCACTTGGTTTTAAGTATAAATCCCTTTTTAAAATATTTAATAAAACTCTTATGAAGATTTATTGCATGCAAAGTATAATATTTACAGACAAAATGCAAAACATTTAGTTGGAAACCTACTATTATCTGCCTATTCCTGAAAGGGTACTTGTGAACATATTCTCATTATTTTTATTGTTCATTGTTATACCTAATTAAAAGCGTATGAAAAAATATAAACTATGATGCAATCATAAATCAGCATGTTTTAACCTTGAATACGTGGCCTTATACCTGTGCCCTCCTTTCACATAATGTAAAAAACACATTACAAACTCTAACACTCTAATAGAAATACTGAATGCAAACAGTGGGGAATATCTGATTACATATCATTTTCATGGCTCCGAAGTCAGCTGTCCTGTAGGGTAAGATGATGATGATAATAACAATGATAATAACGACAATGCATGTATGAATGATAGCACAATCTCAGAAAAGAGGAAAACCAAGCTATGCAGTTTTTCCACAGGTGGTGTTATTTCTCTGTCCTCATTGGTACTCAATACAGTGATGCAACTCAGACTTGAAGTTAAGTATATGCTTAAGCAATCTGCTGAATGGCCTTCATACTACATACTTGTTTGAATTGACTTGTACTTTTCTTTATGTCAAGGCAGACAGAAAGTGGACAGAACCAAGAGACACAACAACTTGTCATGTTTGCCCACACCCTGTTTTGAAGAAGCATTTGGAAAGAGCTTATAGAAGTTTAATGAAGCTTTGATCTTTAAAAGTTCAAATACTATGGATTGTTGCATAACCTATTATGTCAATAGGTTGTGCGCAACCAGAATATTTTTGTAAAAGGACATTCAGAATGTCATTACAGAACATATAAATTTGATACGCATTAGATGCTCTTGCAGCATAAAATTAGTCCTCCTTGTTTCTTGTATTCGTCTGACTCCTCAGTACGGATATGGTAAAGCCAGTCACACAAGAATTTAATCTGTAAAGAGATTTCAACATAGCACAAAGTATAATCCTGCAGAAAGATCCAAATTTCAGAAGATCTGCATAGTTACATTAGCTTGGCACTCTGCCTGGCTTTCTCAGCAATGTGAGCAGCCCAGGAGAAATGCTGCTACACTGTAACTATTGCTCATTCTTAATTAATATCCATTAACCCTTCTAGAACTTTATAAATGTACTGGCAACATAAAGCAGTAATGAACAGACCAGAAAACTGTCTAATACCACTGCATTTTTTAATGACTGGTGCAGGGATGGGTAGGAAACAGATATGCCATACAGTGCCATTCGCTCTTTTACTTACTGTGTTGTTCTTCATCTGATGTCACCAGTTTCCTAAAAAATACTCAGTCACTGATGTTTTCGCTGTCACGGGCCTATCAATATATTATCTCTCACAGATGTGACATACAGTACGCAAAATAAAGAAACTACCTGCAGCTGTGCCAGAGAGCAGCCATTAGGACAAGAGAGAAGCAGACTTTTCTGATTTAGCCTTAATACTCACCATGTTTTTTGTTTGTGGTTTGTTTGTTAGGGTTTTTTTAAAGCACTATCTTTTATAGGTTACCTATTGTAGATGTGGCAGAATAAGTCTTTGCTTTCTCTGGTTAGAGCTCTAGTTCAGCTCAGCCTGAACTGTGTGAAAAACAGTTCTGAGTCTTTCCTCACCGAGAGCATGTGTTAGATCTGTAAACTGCAATGCTGGGACTTCAACAAGAAATGCAGGTCCAGCAGCAGATTCCCCAGTGAATCCTGAGGACAGCACATAGGTGGAAAGCTTTTATCACAGCAGCCAGGGGAGGCAGACATGTTTTCAGCCAGAGGAAAAAAATTCTAACCTACACCAAAAAAATGGGGTTTGTTCTTGAAACCTGAGAGCCCCCAGGGAACTTATCACAATACTTCCGCTCTTTTATCCTTTCTGATAACAAGAAAACATCAAAGAAGTACAAATTATGTTCGTAAGCTAGTGAACCCATGAAATGGGAAGACACGAGGAAAGAGTTTTGGAAAACTATTTTGGCAGCAAACTGACTCCTTCAGAGCTCTCTTTTGTGCTGCACTGAGTCTAAAGAGAAAACTCGTTGATTTGTTGTGAGATTTTATTCTGTGTACGCTAGCATTTTATGCATATTTTAAAGGTCCCCAGGGGAAAGTTATCTGCCAGTTCCAAAAGCACTTCTAATTAATTAAAAAGCTTTTGTTTCTATGTTCTTATTGCATTTTCTGTAGCATTTTCATACTAAGGCTTCTTGAATTATATTTCAAAGCCATTACTCATAAGAAACTTTGATGAGGATTTTCAACACAAGACTTCTGAGTTTAGACTCTGTCGCCTCCATTTAGACAGCCAAACAGCTAGCTTAATTTAAAAAAAAAAAAAATGCAGAGCATGAGAAAGTTTCAAATTACTTCCTAAGGACCACCTTACTAAAGGTCTCTCTGGCTCTGCAACCTGTTCACAGCGACTAGTAGCAGATGCTGAGGAAAGCGTGGCTGAAGCACAGCACAGGCGCACAGGCATCCCCTCCTAAATGCCTTCGAGGCAGCTGCAGGCTTAAGGCACGTCAGGAAGCAAATTCCCCCAGAGGACTGGAAAAGTGAAGATCCCATTTTACTGTGTCTCAAAGGGATGAGAGAAAGGAATGTTATCTAGGAAGATTGTGTCAATCATGTCCAGGTATGCACCTCCTCTAACATTGCATGTGTATCCTCTCTTTTTTTTCAGGTTTCTTAAAGATTTCATAGAATCATTAAGGTTGGAAA
>NW_009242924.1:0-7980 GCF_000690835.1 Fulmarus glacialis | reverse complement strand
TGAGAAGCGAGCCCAGGGACTGACAGCTAAACTGACCTCTTCCAGGGACATGGAGATGTAGGTGGTCACTTCAAACTGCTCTGTTCCCTACCATGCAGGGCATTCAAGATTAGTCACATGTTACAGTCAGTGACATTAAACTCTTTCATAGTGATCCATGTGCTATAAGTTATAATATATTATTTATAATATTTTAATCACCTAAAGTTCATGGACCTCAAAGCACATATTAATTAATGCCTATTTTAATTAGCTCTGCCTCAGAGAGAGGGAGAAGACAAAATTGTGCAGCCTTATTAGCACTACACTCCAGCACCATAATTAAACCCAGAACACGCAATGTAATACACATCAGGACGTAAAGCAGTGGAAGGTTGGTCATCACCATGGCAGCCTCCCACTCTCATAACTTCCTTTTTCCTTAACATCATTCCTCTTTCCTCCCTGCGCCTTCCTGTGAATGGCAGTTTCCACAAGGGAAATGGGGAGAGATCTCTGCTCCTCATGGGCCAAATTCAGCTCAGTTCTTGCAGTAACAGCATCATCTGCAGTGGAGTTATTCTATACTCCATTGTACCTGGAAGAATATATTATTATTATTATGAAGAAAAATCTTTTTGTGCAGGTATCTTCACATGCAATTTTTTTCCTCAGTTTGGCTACCCACCACTGTTGATCTATCTGCTTTGCTGCCTTCAAGCATTCTGTCTCCTTCCCTGCCTAAGAATCCCTGAAGATACTTCATTTTAAATTTCACAGCTGCTGGATTCTGAAAGGAAAAAAAAGGATTCTTCATATTTTCTGACTCTTCACAGTAAATTAACTGCGGGCTGAAGGGCCAAGTCAGCATGCCACGGTCAATGGGAAAGCATCAATACAACACTCAGTAGTCCCAATCTCTAGCATCCTACCCTTGTCTGCTGAATGACCAAGTTAGGAAATTCCAATCACTGCCATTCAAGCATCTTCTTACATACATTTTAGCCATTAAAGACGAACAAAACTCCAATAAACTGAAATCAGTAAGAGTTTTCCTGTTGACTTAAAGGTTTTTAGGATAAGACCTTAAGAGCTTAATAACGATATTTATTAGAAAAAAATTACCTAACTCTGTACTAGTACTATCATATAGCATTTGTTTTCAAGCTTTTTTGCTTGCAGCTCTTTAAAATTTACTCAATAGACTTGATTTTCTTAGCAAAGTTCTACAGACGCCTTAGAAATGGTGCTCACACTCTCAGATAGGTATGGATCATACACTACAAACATCTGCTAAGGGAAAGGAAAGGACATTCATATAAAAAACCCCAAAACCTTACCAATAACTAAATACAGGAAAGTTCTATTTTCTCTTTCTTATTTCATGCTAATTACCAAATTCTTTCAACTCTAAATTGCAATAAATTTCCCTCAATTTCACTTCCCCTGCCCCATTCCATAAAATTTCTTCAAATAAATAATGAAATTGAATAGTTAAGCTTGCAGAAATTGCTATTACTTTAACAATGCTTGACCCAACAAAAGCATTTTTCATGCACCTGCATAAAAAAGAAGGAACTTGATAGCTTTTAAGAAATATGCTACATTTTAGTATGTCCTGGTGACATGCAGAAGCGAAAGGAGTGGAGATGGAAGAATGGGTGAAGACGGCTTCACTGATAACACTATCTGAGCTCAGAGTACTCAGTAATACCAAGAAATTTTGTACACTCACGCTTCTTTGTAATGAATTTACTGATGTTAGAACAAACAGTAGTGCCTTGCTCCAGAAACAATTCTTGGCCAATAAATTTTGCATCAAATCCTAAATCATCATTTTAGTAATTTCTAAAAAGCAAACCAATGTAAAATGTTAATGTTTCAGTATCTTTTACCTTAAATGTAATATTTCACTTTGTTATTTACTTATTTGCATTTGCTATTATTTTGAATTTGCTAGTATTTTGCTTTACTGTATTATAAATTATTTTGCAATTTTAACTCATTTTGTGATATATTTGAAGTGTTTTATTAATTCTGATCATTTTGTTAACACAACATGACAGCATATTTAGTGGATTACAGCAGGTTTCCTTCCACCACTCAGCATCAAGTGACCGTAGAGACACTAATGTATGCCTAAATTAGACCAAGGCAGCAAGTGAGTTTAGACTGGTTCAACCTTCCCCAAAGTTTTAGAGGAGCTCATTAATGTTGCTCTGCAAAGCATCTGTAGTCTTATAATGGAGCCATTATGTGATATTGTTATGATACTTTCTTCCCAAGCTCTCAATGCCCTGCAAGTAGTTGACTTTTTATGCCCTGTTATTCTCACTGGCAATTATCAGGTTGTATCATCACAATTCTTAATTTTGAGTCCTCCCATAAAGTAAAGTTTCCTGAAGTCCGCCATATATTTTGTATGTTTATTAGAAGGACCAGGAAGAAAAGGGGAAAACAAAAGGCCAGGGTGTCATTATCCTTATTCATATCTATGAATAAAGCTTTGCTCCATAAATAATTCACTGAACTCATAGCGTAAGGTACAGGTGTTACCTTGTCACAGTTTAGCCTCATATGGGTACAACCAGCGTATTCATGAACCCTTGGGGACTGTGAGAAGACTTGCTTGTCTTTTGAAGCTGAAAATTAAAAAATCAACCAAAATTTTAGGAAAACTGTTTACAAGGAAAAAATACACAGGTACATTAGTGCTTCAGTAGCTGAACCCCAGTCTGGGCACTCAGCTTGAAACAAAAGCTTCTCTCAAAACCCCTTGAATTTGGACAGATGCAAAACTGAACTGGGTCCTGGGGACATCTTTAAATAGAGCTCAACAGAGTCTTTAGCTTACTAGAGGCGAATGCTACAGCCAATCTTCATTGAAAACCTACTTCATTTTTTCACCCAGCTTCTGCCTTCTCATGAATGCATACCTATGTATGAATTCTGAAAGCTAGCAAAGATTTTAAAGAGAAAACAGAAAACAGGTTCAGTCACCTCTGCAGAGCATTTGCAGAAACTAGTGGATGCCGGACTAGAATCTTTGAAGTCAAAGAAGGGCAGGTGAATGGACACAAAGACTGACACTGCAAATTGACTTTCCACAGAAAGCTGACAGTTATTTTGGAAATACAGAAAAAAATGATGTCATTATATTTCTCCTCTGTTCCCAGCTTCTCTCTTCTTTTTAACCCTCAAGGAACTAACTTTTTTTAACCATGAACCCAAGTGCATTGGGGTAACTCAATTTCAATAAATTAAGCACCAGCTGTTCTTTTTAGAGCTCCATTTTTTAAAATTTATTAATTAAGTATTAAATATTTAATCATTACATATACTCTCTGCATGTGTGCATGCTAAAATGCAAAACGCTGGGCCCACTTCTCTGGCTCTCTGCATTCAGGTGGCAGAGGCAGAAGTGGAAACCAGATGGAACACGGCAGATGGGTATTCTGCTGCTGTAAAGAAGTCCCTGGAGCTGTAAAAGGTAATGCAGTCCAGCTTCTGAAAATTACACTTCAGGCAAGATGACTAACTAGAATAATCACAAAATCAGAAAGGAAAAAATAACTTCCTGCAATAAAATGAGAAAAAGATACAAAGATAGAGACAAACTAGGAGGTTGACTTTGCAACACCTTGTGGTAATGCATGGTGATCAAGATTACAATGAAGAGATTCATGCCTGAAAGCTGGCCTGCTCCTTCCAAGATGATCTAATAAAAGATAGTCTCTCCTCTAAAACCTTGCCTCTCTTAGATTTTTAATCCATTCTGAATAGAAAAACTACTGCCATTTCATTTTTCATTTGGAGATTTTAAAGAGCTTTACAAAGAGGTTTGCAGATATCACTGGGATTCTTGATGTATAAAGTATGAGGGACTATATCCTCAGAAAGACAAATATTCCTTGATGCTTTGACACTTTACAATCCATATCCTGACTTAGATACTGATGTGCTATTAGATAGTCCATGGGGACAGTTAGGTGCCTCAGCATGGGACAAACGGAAGGCCAACCTGCTGAGGCTGGCCAAGTGGCACTGCTGGAGATGGAGGTGCCCCTCTCTTCTTCCCCTCCTCCCCAATATAGCTGCTATCCTGAGCTGCAGCTGACGCTTCTCTTCTCCTGCAATTCACAGTTATGAACCTCTCCTGATGATGCACACTTAGGCCATCCCTTTCTCACAAAATACAGACAAGATCCCCTCCAACCTTCTTGGAGCTCTCACTTGGGATCTCAAATCCCAGCTTCAAATCCTTCAAATGTCTGAAGGTTTTTGGCCCCTTCTCCTCTATCCCTTGGTACAGTTCGTTCATTCTCTACCCCCCGCTCCATTTAAATGAACATTTAATCACTTCCTAGAAATTGGAAGAGCTTCAACTGAGGGAAGGGCAATCTTGGTCTCCAAGTCCGATCACCCTTTCTCAAATCTTACTCTATAGCCTGGTGTTTAATCTGCTTCCCCTGTGAGGCAGAAGACGCAAATTCGTATCTACTCAGGCACAGGTGGGATTTGAAGTGGGATCTCCCAACTACTGAATGAATGCCACTAGACCAGACTGAGGGTGTCAACGCCATGCTCAGAAAATATCTGTAACATTGGATCCTGCAGGTGAGCCATCCATTTCTAAGTTTGAAATCCTGACAGGTCTGAGGTGCAAGACAGATGCTGAACTGCTCAGCAATATCAAGGCTGGAGACATTCTGGGCATGTAGAGGAGCAAGACTTAAGGCACACCACAAACATCTTAACATTAGACACTTAGACTACACCTGCTACTCAGAGACAAGTGGTTCTGCACATATGTGATTGCAAAGACCTATATATTTTCTTATCTTGGAAATATATACCTTCACACTTTCAGCATGTCCAAGCATCACCAGCTTCCAAATCTAGAACACAGAGCTGCAGGCTGTAAATAGAAGAGAAATCTAGGGGACATTAATCCAGGCTTTGTAAATTAATAGCTAAACTGCTCAATAAGATCCTGGATACTACAGATACGTGGAGAACCTGGTGATGGCGTGAAGGTGTGCTAGGAGATAGAAAATGAGGACAAAGTTCTGCACACCTGGGGTCAAACTTTCCAAGCTGTCTCAGTTGAAGTTCTGTTTTTTTCATACGGCAATTTCATATGTGTTCACTACCTGTGCAGCTGAGCACAGTTGGGCATGAACTTGTCTAAATCCATTCCCATTCAACTGCAGGCACAAATCCTGTGGAGACCATGAATTCTACCATGAATTTGGCACAAATCTGTCTATATATGTAATTTTATACTAATACAAAAGGAGGCTCTTAATATCGTATGCTGGGCAGCTATTGAAATTTCATGGGTGTATGAGATGGACACATTTTATGACCCCTTCACTAATTATTGTACCATTACTACCCTTGGTGCTTTCTATATTTTCTGACCCCAGACTATACTTACATACCTCTCTTCACATGATTTCAGACTGAATATGACTTTCCTCTTGTACCCATTTTCATTTAACTCTGATCTGTCCCTTTTTTGAACTTCTGAGCTGGTTTTCATAAAAATCTTATCTACAATCGAAGTTCTGATTCTCTTTAATGCTCTGGGATATGGTCTTATCTCATGCTATTATTAAAAACGGAAAGCTCTTTTATACAGGTATATTTTTGACCTCTGCTCTTCTCTATTTGGAACAAAACTTGCAGCAGCATGGCCAAGAACAGAAGCAGCATCACTCAGCTCCCAATTCTATACTTCAACAACTAGATGATGCTTCCTATGAGTATATAAAATTTAAATCCAAAACTCTCACTAAGTTTGCTTCTGATTATGATGTGTTAATATTATTTTTTACATCCTGCCTCTCCTTGACCTCCCTTGACTTCCTGGGTTTAGCAGATTTTCAAGGTCCATTACAACAGCGAGGAAGGTTGATGTGGCTACTTGTCACTCAGCCTGTATGTGAAAGGTTCCCATCAAACAGCTGGGGATAGTTATTACACCATAATCAGCCCTGTTTGAACAAAGGACTCTCATGACTCTGTGTGAACAAAACTTCTGATAATGCAGATATTTCAGGAAACAAGCAGGAAACCTTTCGAGGATATTACCACCAGCCAGGTATTTTTATTACCCCGCAAAAAATTCAGCACTTTCAATATGTGGTGAATGTCCAAAAGTCCTTTTTTGCAGCCACATATATAAATTGGGATGCATTCCACTTAAGCTGAGGGCACTATATTTGTATAAAATAGTGTAAAGACAGAGTCAATCCCAGCCAATCACCATCACCGTAGAATAAAAACAACACTGTGGTTCTGTAGATAAAGTTACCAGGTAAGTGGATAAGGAGTTCTTGTTAGTATATGATGCTCTGCCAAGAAATTAAGACTACCAAGAAATAAGAATAAAAGGGTCAATAAAAGAGGCTATATTGCACATCAATCTATTGCAAAAGCTTTTAATGGTAAAACTACAACTTATTTGTGACTGATTGACTTACTTCTGACTATAGGTCATGAAGTTGTTTTCTGAGTGGAAGGTAAAAGAAACATGCTGTTTTCTGCAAAAGCTTGGGCTCTATTTAAAAAATCTTGTCAACCAGAAATGGGGAGGAGTGTCTGAGTAAGAGCAACCATAAGAATAGTCATTATCTTTTGAAAAATCAAGGCACCGCAGACAATGTATTTGACCAGCAGTATGATCACATGTTCATGTCACTTTGATCAGGAGTAACACTAGCCTACTAAGCTCCAAATTTGCACAGCAGTTTAGCACCCAGCTTTTCACTGAGTTGGTAAACAGCCACAATAAATTAAGTACTCGCTGCATTGAGAGATGGTCAAAACTGAAATTTCTGCAGGAAATCCTGACCCTTCAGAATTTGATTATGCTCTAAATTAGAAAGAATGTCACTACTTCAGAATTTCCCATTAAATAAATGTCTTGAAGAAAAGAGATTCAGGAATCTAAACCAAAAGCATTTTGGTAATGATGAAACAATTTATTTTTATATGATTGAATGGTGTTAGTTTGATGTAGTAAGAAGCTTTACATCAATTGTATCTAAATGCTATTTAAACCACTTTAGATTACATTTCATGTCATCATAGTAATATGGTTAACATTAATATATAATGTAAAAGTCAGGACAAAATAAAGAACTGGCATTACTAAACCAGAAGATTTTTACAAAACTGAAATAATTACTTCTGGCAGTTCTCCATGGATATCTGCACCGTATCTATTATAAAATCTTAAAATATTGACTACCCTTCATTCACTGGTAAAAAAAAAAACAACCTTCCCTTCCCCTGCCCCAAAACTATTTGATTGAAAAACGTGGTTAGTCCTGGCCTTACTGAAGTGAGTGGGGGTTTTGGCATGGACATCAATGAAGTCAGAACTTTATTCACTGATTTCAGAAGGACTACTTGTGTACTTGAATACATGCAAATGTAAGTCCTGTATTGATCTGGAACTTTAACAAAAAAACTCCAAGGAAAATTACCTCATCTCAGTCTCAGCTGAGAGCACAGAGCAAGACTCTTAAACATAGTGCATAGACTCTCAAACAAGCAAAAGCATTGTCTAGCCAGATTCTGAGACCATTTTCCATGAATTTACATCATCCGGAACAACATTTCAAAATCAGTATGACCAGTCCGCCAATTTTAAAGTATCTTCAACCACAGGAAAATAGTGACACGCTATTTTTACCATACACTTAGAAAAAATCATTACTGTTATTGCATTATTAAAATCTTCATACTTATAAACAAGGTATTGATTTCTGACATTAAGGAGATACTGTTCTCAACAGTTAATATAATAAAACTAAACCATATAGTAACATAAACAAAATTCACCAAATGTGGGCAAATATGCCTCAGGCACCATCTATTATGTGCCCATCTGCCCACAGGGCAGATTGCTATCATCCAGCATTATCAAGAGACTCCATGTATTTCTCGGGAAACAAGTACAAACACTCCCAACAAATCATAGCGCTAAAT
>NW_009242923.1:0-8098 GCF_000690835.1 Fulmarus glacialis | reverse complement strand
GCGCCGCGGGGAGCTCCCCCCGTGCGGGCTGTGGTGCGCTGCCGAGGTTAAAAACGTCCTTCCCGAAGGGAGCCCGCGGCACCCGCCGCTGCGGGGCCCTCCTGGGAAGAGGTGCATTACTGGGTTTGGTCCGGTTGCTTTCTGGCCCGCTACCTGTCCTTTGGGATTTACTGGCTCTGAACTACTCTGAAACGCAGCCGTTATTCCTAGAGACGCTGCTGCTTTTTGCTTTGAGTAAATGAAATTTGTTTTGCGCCTTTTAATAATAGTCTGTTGGAGGCTTAGTCATCGAGGAAGCCCCACTTCACATATCTGCTAAATATGGAAGAACTGTCAAGAGTTAATCACGACACATGACTTTCAGGTTAGAATGGATCAATTTTGTTCAGCCTGATTCTCTGCTAGTGTTACAGATGTTGAACTTAAGTATAACGTGCCAGGCCCATGATTTCTGGCAAGACAGACTGCTCCCTTTCCAGAGCTACTCTGGAGCGTGAATCCTGTCTCTATATGCAGGAACTGTGCCGTGAGGGCACTTACACTTGTGCAGTCAAATTCACCTTTTCATTTATTGCTCCAGCTGTTGCCTCAAATATATGGCTTGCTATGGTAAACATTGCTTGCCTGTTGCAATGACCTTGTACATCTCACGTTGGGTGGCAAGTAAAAATAAATTCAAGCTTAAATCACTTCTCCCACAGCGCTCATTACAATATATATGAGGATTACATTGTTTCTAGTTGTTCTATTAGCGCCAAGGTAGTTTTTGCCATACAGCTACCTTTAAGCATACATGTCAGTAAAGATAGGAGATAACAAATACAAATTGGACAGGAGGGAAATACAAATTGTCAAATACATTCCTGCCTAGCCTGAGAACTGCAGACAGACTGCATACGTAGGATGGTAGAACTGAAGTAGCGTAAGTCTGTTTACACTTAGAAGTCTTCTGACTCTTAAGTCACGGAGGCATGAAAAATCCTAAAAAGGAGGGTAAGATTGGGAGACGGTGATTTTTCTGCAGTTAAGTTCTCGATACTGATAGGCTTGGGGATTTTGTCCATGGTGCTCAGCTAGGCAAGAGCTCAAGCTGAGATATCATCCGAGTTTTGAAGCTTAATGCCAGTTCGGAATATTCAGATGTTAGAAAGTGTAATTCTGTATGTGTGTATGTAATTCTGTATTCTGTATGCTGTGTAGACTCGTTGCTATGGTGAATTTTGTCTTTAATGTGCGTTTCAATTATGCTTTTTAAAAACTGTCAGGCACGCAGAAGGCAACAGTACAAAACCTACAGATGTAAAAGGCGGAAGAACAAAATTCACCACAGTTTGAATGGAAGAAGTGACACTAATGCAAAAGTAGTTTTGGAAACATTACCTAAAATGTGTAAAGATACTGTCCACCCAACTTTAGTGAAAGTGTTTGATTTTTCATTTTGCTTTCCACAAATCTTAATCCTTAGCATATCAGCTATTTAGTTAGAGTTACTGCAACCTTATTTCAGATGTGTAGTGTGTAAGGACTCAGGTTATTGTGCAGCAACCTCCCCTCACCCCCAGGCGAGATGGGAGTATGGCGCACCGCAAAGCGGCTGTCCCGGCTTTACCTTGTGCTAAGAATACCCACATGAGGTGGTGTTAGTGCACAGAATGTTAGAGAGCAACTTGGCAAAGCGTTAGTTACTCTTGTTTCATTTGGATTTTTATACTAGTTCGAGATAGGAAATTTAAAGCACTAGGATTTTAAAATGCAGATTTGCTGCAAAGTTGTTAACTTTTAAAAAGTCTGTTTATGTAGTAAAATAGCATCTTTTTGTTTTATATTCTTCCAGGTTTCTCGATTGCTAGGTGCTTTCAAAAACCAAAAACAGGTGACCAGAAGTTTTGGTAGTGCTGTGAGTATGATAGTACCATTTTTTTTCTTTTAAGAAGTTTCTCAAAAAAGGGGTTCAGAAATTTACTTTTGTAAGATTGCTGTTGTTATTTTTACGTTCTCAAAATACTAAGACCTAAATAAGTGAACATATTTGCTCTTAATGCCATGCTGGATTTATATTAGTTAATTACTGTCTTTGGCAACTGCATATGAAAGCATAAGTGATAATACAAAAGGCTCTAGCAAAAGATAGAAGTGGCATGAAGACTTTTCACAAAATACGGACGTAAGCCGGTCTTCTGAAACTCATCTGGAAATGGGCAAATATTGGGCAAGGTAGAAAGATTGTTGAGAAGCTTCTAATTTTCTTTATTTTGCAGACTCTCCTCTAAGCACTAGATTTACTTTACTGCTGCTTTTAGAATACCTTGCATATAAAGTTCTGCCTTTTCAAGGCCCTCTTTAAAGTATTTTAGACACTGATTGTGTATTTCCTTGTAGATGTTTTACCTCTTTATGTGTATGTCTTTCAAGTGCCCACGAGCCTTTTTTTTTTGGTGAAGGTGGCCTTGAAAACTGCTCAGGCAGAAGCAGGGCTCAGCACCACTGCATGCACCCTTAAGCGGGACTTAATTTTAAAGAGGAACTGTGGCTTTTAATTATGAGTTTTGTAGAACAGCAGGTAGAACAGCTAGAAAAGAAACTGAAGGGTTGCTCATATCTTATAAAGTATAAAAAGATTTAGAAGGTGAGGCACCTCCAGTTCTGTTTATACCACATTACTGTTTCAGAAGAAATGTTGTGTGGCTCAGGTGGAGTCCTGCTGTGCTGTGAAGCAACAACGCAAGACAGCACAAAAGTAATCTTGAGGCATTCCATCAGTTATGTGCTCGCTCAACAGCAGCGTTCTTTTATCTGAAGCTCTGCTGCTTTTGTTGTGCACAATGAATTTCTTTGGCTCAAATTAGTTAAAAAATCAGTCAATATATATTGAAATTCTGAATATTTTGTGTGCAGAAGGATGGAAACATATCTTGTGAGTTGATTCTAATTGGGGTTTGGCAAATAATGCTGGTATCTGAGCTGCCTTTTTTGTAGGTAATAATAAGCCCTTATAAAACTGCTGGAAATCTTTAAATAAAACAAAAAGAGCTGGGGCACGTACGATTAGAATAGTGATCATAATTTATTTATTTTATCAAAGCAGAGTACTTTCTCCCCCTGTTATTCAGTGAGCCTGGGCTGTGCAATATATTGCATCTGTTTGATGATGAAAAAAGAAACAAGACTGAGAACATTATGGGAGGAAAATAACTTGGTATTGTTAAAAATGGGTCTGAGATCTTTAGGAAGTCACTTGAGAAGTTTAGATATGCATGAGATTTTTTTTTTTTAAGATGAATGTAGCTTTTCATAAATTTAATCTTTTCTAGCATGTGTCAGTATTATGCAGCTTGTTGATAATATTGGAGACATATGGGTAACAGAGCCATAACTAGGTAATATCTCCTCTCCAAATTTCAAGAAGAAAGCACGCTGAGATCATGCATTTCAAGGAGTACTGAGCAGGAACCTGTCTTTCAGGTCAAACCTCTGTGTTTTGAAATAGGAATAGATAGTAGGCAGATTTTTAAACAATTCTCTCAAAACATGTGCGCACTCCCTTTAAAAGCAAGCTAGTCATTCTCGCTTCTGTCCAATACTGCTATTCTTCATAGTGAATATTTTGTAACTGAAACTTTCTTTTCTTTTCTAGTAGTTTCGTGGTTTCTACAACACATGAAAATGTTTTCTATGTAGAAAACAAGCATTCATTTGTTGTACTACTGATATTTCTTTATCTAGGTACAAACAGTAACTTTAATCCCAGGAGATGGCATAGGACCTGAGATTTCTGCTGCCGTCATGAAGATCTTTGATGCTGCCAAAGTAAGTCATATTTGTCTCGCTGTAAGCGTTGTAAGTTTACCTACAACAAGTATTAACTAGGCATATTAAAAATGTTTTCTCTTTAGCTTCCAAAAGATCAAGTCATGTTTAAGCTATTAAAACTTCTTGACAATAGAAAGAGTCTGAAGCTTCAGCTAATAGAAGATAGGACTGCAATATGAAGGCAGTGTTTGAAACTGTTAGCTGGCAGAGGAGTAGAGAGTTGAGAGCAAATGCTGTGTTTAATTTTTGGAAATATGAACTCAATATATCATGTGAAATCATCTTGTTGATGTAGAAATCCTGAGCAACTGATAGAGGATGTTCTTTCGTTCATTGTGCAGATGAAAGTATGCGTGAAAGGACTGGCTTATTCTTAGAAATCAAACTGCTGCACTGCCAAACACGTTCACTTAAGTGATATGAAGTATAAGTATATCCAAGAACTGTTTTACCACCTATCTGAGGAACTTCACCAGAATTTGTGCAGTTTCCTTGAGCGAAAATACAGCTCTTCAGGAAAGATGCCTGTTAAATTGTTCCACATTAGTAACAGGACCAAGGCGTACTCCTTTTCAATTCCAACTATCTGACTTAGATTTGGAAAAAATGAAGTTCTCTTTAATTATATAAGAAAACCTTGTAATAGTTGTGGTTGTTTCTGGGGAATCAAGCAGGTGGTGTGGAGGAGTAAAACCTAAGTTTATGTAAGTGCATATTTAATCAGATTTGTTTGTTTTAAAGGCGATTCTCTAGTACGTTATGCTTAGATTGGTTCTGTTTGCTTTTGAAAGCCCTTGTATCTTTTCCTTTATGGTCCTTCCTGATGAAATGAATGGGTGGCAGCCTGTCTCCACTTAGAAGATTCCTGTGGTGAATGCAAATTCAGAAAGCATTGTGGAACACTTGCAGATTTTCAGTTAGAAAACAGATATATATCTACATTATATACTGTCTTCCAGGCAGTACGGATGATGAGTTCTCAATGAATTCAGTTTTCAAGTGTCTTGTGTCTTGTATACAAGGAACTCAACAGCTCTAAGAGCTTGAAAGAAGTAGCGTATATATTGCAATTCTAATGATTTCTGTGTATATGATGCCTAGGGAGGCATCTTGTGGTATTCAACTTTATGATGATATGTTGCTCATACTATTTCATTTTCACTTACTTAATTACATTTTTAAAAAATTGTTTATTTTTTAGCTCAAACATCTCATACTTACTGCCACTCACCAGAGAAAAATTTTTTAGGAAGGCCTGGACAAAATTCCTTATGCACCTTGTTGTGAAAGGGAAGTTAAAGTTTGAAACAAAAGCCATGATATTTAAGTTAACATAGAGTAAATGTGTTTAGGCTCCTATTCAGTGGGAAGAGAGGAATGTTACAGCTATCCAAGGACCAGGAGGGAAGTGGATGATACCTCCAGATGCCAAAGAATCCATGGATAAAAACAAAATGGGATTAAAAGGTACTTTAGGGGTTAATAAAAAGATATTAAATGCTGTTGGTTTTATTGTGAGTCTGATTTAAAGCCAAAGTCCTTCATCTGTAGCACAATAAAATGGCTAATTATAGGGGACAGCCTGTTAGGTAGTCTTCTGTAATCTTAAAACTGTCCTTCATTTCAAAGCCGTAACTTTCACAGATCTTCTAGGAAATATGTTAAAGGCAGGTACTATTACATACCAACCTTTGGACTCTATGCAGAATGCATTCCTAATGCAGCTGATATACAATAGTATGTGATAACTATACTCCTAATGAATAATATCTTTTTATGTTGTTTTCAGTGAAAACTTTTGTAAAAACTATTCAATGTAAGGGTCGCAATTTGGTTTTTAAACAGCTAATTAGTATCACTGTGTAGTACTCTTGAGAGCACAGAGAATTCCCATGGCATTTCAGCGTGTTAAATAGGAATTTGGAGATCCTCCGTAAGAGTACCACTTTATCTAGAGTTTCACCTCTGAAATTCATGGAGGGGTTTATCTTCCCATTCATTCTTGTATTTTTTTTTCTTTTTTTTCCTCAGGGCCTTTAAAGACCCCAATTGCTGCAGGGCACCCATCAATGAATCTGCTTCTGCGTAAAACCTTTGACCTTTATGCAAATGTACGTCCCTGTGTCTCAATTGAAGGGTACAAAACCCCATATACAGATGTGAACATTGTCACAATTCGAGAGAACACAGAAGGCGAATACAGTGGAATTGAGCATGTGGTATGTTGCTGAAAGTGTTGCGTTTCTGGCGGGTTTTCTGTGTTTCATGAATGATAACTTTGCCCATCTCAGTGGCCTAGTACTAAGAGGTTGGGTGGTGTTTTTCAAATTTGCTACCCACAAAAAAGTTATTTTTGTGAAATGCATTGTCAAGACTGCCTCACTCAGAATCCTACTACTTTGTTCCAAACATTGATACTAGTAACTTGAAAAATGAGTTCACACTTTTACTGTCAATACAACTACTGTCTTTCAGATTGTTGAAGGTGTTGTGCAAAGTATCAAGCTGATCACAGAAGAAGCTAGCAAGCGTATTGCAGAATTTGCTTTTGAGTATGCCAGAAATAATCAGAGAAGCCATGTTACTGCTGTGCACAAGGCAAATATTATGTATGTTGATACTTCTTTTTGAGAAGAACAACAAATAGTAATATGCATTTAATTATAAATAATTTTTAAAATCTTCCTCAGATGTATAATGTCTGTTGATGCTAGTGGGACTAAGTAAAATGGGCAATAAGTAAAGTAAATGCCTCCTAAGTAAAATGGGCAATAGTGACTCAGTATTCATAGGGCTGTAATAATTATGTACTAATGTTTTTATTAGTAAGTTTGTAGTAATCTTGTGACTTCCCTTGCAAAGGTCTTATTTTAAAAATAGTCTTAAACTAGGAAAATGAGTTTAAAAACTGAGGATGAAAATGGCTAGTGTCTTTTACAGTTTCCAAGCCACTTTGTACTGAACTGAGTCATAACGTGTGATACTATGTGACACTACCTTTACAAACTCAGTAAGCTTTTAGTAAATGAATATGAGTAATTCTAAGAATTGATGTATGCCCGCTAAACTACTGATACAAAAATATTTTAGGAGGAAATAGGCATAACTTCTCTGATTGTAAGATATTTAAAATATTATTTATATTTAACATAAGGCATAATTAGTCACAAATTAAGTTTCTGCACTCTAATATTTTTATTTAATCCTCTGTTGCATGCAGTTTTCTTTATCTTCATTATTGCTTACTTAAAATAACTGCAATATTCTCTTGCTTATTAAATTGCAGGAGAATGTCTGATGGGCTTTTCTTGAGAAAATGCAGGGAGGCAGCAGAAAACTGTAAAGATATTAAATTTAATGAAATGTATCTGGATACTGTGTGTCTGAATGTGAGTATTTGTATGTTTTAATTGTGGTTATTTTTTAATTTAAATTCTTAACCTTAATGAAAATATACTTCTTTCTAGATGGTTCAGGATCCATCACAATTTGATGTGCTTGTTATGCCAAACTTGTATGGTGACATCCTCAGGTATGGAGATTTTAATTTAAACTAACCCAACATGTAAAATACTGTTACTTTCCAGACAGTTATTCAGGTTATATGCTAGCCAGATGGGTGATGATTTTATGCATCCATATTTTAAAACTTTATAAATCAGACTCTAAATGGGAAAAAAAGGATGGTATTATTACACTTCAATTATTAACATATTGTTGGGAGGGGCTATATGATGAGAATGTGCTTCTTATTTAAAAAAAAAGTTTCTGTTTATGGAGGCTATGAATAATGTTCAGATGGGACAGAAGAGAAATTTCTCCCAATGTGTGAAGAATTTAATGTAATAAAATAAATTGTAATAAAGAACCCTTAGTTAGATATTAGGAAAAAACTTTCCCACCTTAAGCACTAAAACAGATTGTGTAAGATGACTGTGGGGCCATGATGTTTACAGCAAGCTAGCCATACAGTTAAATGATTCTGCATAGTCACTGAAGAATGAAATGTGTGGCCTCTTAATATCCTACCAGCTCTTGTTTTATGTATTGTATTTTTTCCTTATCTTCAAATTAAATTTCCTATTTGAATAACATTAATACTAGAGGTACTTGATGTCTTGAAGGCAAAAATCTATCAGCACACATTTTTCATTCTGTAAAATGTTTAGATAGAGTGTAAATTCAATTAAATACTGCGTGTAAAATCAAGTATCTTAATCTGAACTTTTAAGTGTATAACATAACATTGATTTTCCTTGCACCTCTGTCCTGGTTTCGGCTGGGATAG
>NW_009242922.1:0-8043 GCF_000690835.1 Fulmarus glacialis | reverse complement strand
ATCTTAAAGGTCTTTTTCAACCTAAACAACTCTATGATTCTATGGCTGTTGCAAGGAGAAGACTGACACTCAGTCAGATGTGAGCTTCCAGAGGATGCAGAGCTGTGGAGTTGTGCCTCACACTTCCCACTGAAACACTATACCATTGGCTGTGTAGCCCTTCTGGTGACAGTGGGTCTTCCCCTGTCTTGACCCAATGGAGGTGCAGTCCCATGGTGGAGGTAGGCAGCTGGCTTATTGTTTTCTCTGGGGGTCCATCATCCGGAGTAGTGGCCTAACAAGGTGTGATTCTTCGTGGTGAAGAAATAGAAACGATCTGATGGAAAACTGTCAAAACCTTTAGCTGGATGTTCAGCTGTTGAATGGCTTTGGTGCAGAGTAGGACTGTGGAACAGCCTGATTTCCCAGTGTATTAAGGAACACACAAGGGTAAAAACCCACATGCTGATTCTCACAGGGAAAGATCTTCCATTTTTACCTAGTAGTAGCTTCTGGTGATGAAATGGAAAGCCTAGAATCTGGCTGAGCTGTTGACTTTGCAGGGAGAAGAGCAATGTATAAAGCCATAGCTTCAGTGACAAGAATCAGTGTTTATCAGCCTTGACTCTCTGCCCAACAATCACAGCCTCTCAGCAGCCACCTGTCAGAGCTTTTGGCCACTGTGTCCACACTGCATGATGTTTCCCTTCTTCCTGCAGGACCTGCCTTATGTTCACATGCAGTTTGTCTTCTATCAGTGCCCTTATCTGCTTACGGTTATAATTAAACAGATGTTGCAATTAGTAGGACTTCTAGTGGGAACTAAATTAGCCTAATGGCATTATGGACACCTTGTCCTCTATTAATAAAGCTGTAGTGTGGTTCCAGCAGTCCTCCCACTTCTGTTTGCCTCAGTTCCCAGAGCACCAGGAGGGTTAGCTTTCTGTATCCCAGGACACTTGGATCAAACGCCTGTTTTACATGATAATGAGTCTCTTTGTGGGCTGCCTTTGTTGTAAGGGCATCTGAAGCCATTCCAACATTGTGCCTTAAGGTTTCATAGTAGTGTCAGTTGATTCAGCTTACACGTTATACTCACGTATATGCCTTGTACAGCCTGTGCTTATCCGCTCCTGGTTTCCAGCATCCATACAAGCCTTCCTGCATTGTTTCTTTGCATTATGAAATAAGCTTTTTTGCTGATTTTTTCCATGGTTTGTTTTGACTCAGGAGTGAATTGTTCAATAAAAGTCTTAGGCAACATTTCTTTGGAAATACTTTTAAGCTTGTGTGGGTTTTTAAGAAAGCAGCTATCATACAGAGTGCAGGATTCTGAAATGGCAGGACTGTCTTTTCGTTCAAACTGGGCTTTGCTAGGCCTCTTTGAAACTTGCAAATTTGATTAATGTGTGTTCAGGGCACTTGAGACTACTTTGTCCCTGTCCTATATAGTGGTAGATAAATTGAATTTGTGAGAGTGTGTGTGTGTGTGTGTGAAGAACCTATTCTTGATAGCAGAGAGTAGGGAGTAAAGTAGTTTCAGATTTGTCCTGGTTTTTGAATTGTAATAAAATTAAAAACTTTTGTCTGGAGTGTTACACTACCAGTGGGGCTGAGCACTGGTAAGTGGATGATTTTGGATGACCAGTGACCTGCTCTAGGTATACAGCCACAACAAGGGATTTGTTTAAAACGGGACTGAAATTCTGTTGTGTTGTTTAAAACAGGACTGAAATTCTGTTGTGTCCTCAAACCATGTCCTGGATAAGTGAGGACTCAATCAGGGCCCAATACCTTTTTTTGCTGGTTGTATGTTTGCCTGGATGCAAAGATGCATCTGATGAATCTCAGTGGAATACCCAAAAGCATGTTGCTTTTTCCTCCCAAAGCCAGTGTGACTTAGAGGCTGACTTAGGGCATTAGGGCAAGCATCCACCCTCAGTAGCTTACTAGAGTCCCTTGCAAGCTGTAGCATGCCTACTCTCTGGTGAAATACTGCTAATAAAAAAAAAACCTGCTGGAATTTTGCATAGTAGGCACAAATGGTGTGTACCCCATCCCCTGCTTCCCAAACTTCCCTGCTCCCTTTCTGTGCTGTGTGGCAAGCAGCCTTCTCCTCCTATCCCAAAGCCGTGGGCAGGCTGTCTGCATGCCTTTTTGTAGTACTGTGACTCCCAGCAGCAGCCTTCCTTTCCCAAGGCATGGAGCCCTGCAGGCTGGATGATCTCCTAAACCTCTGTTCTTGTAGCTCCACAGCAGGTGAGTGGTGTTCAGACCCAAGAGGGTGCTTGAGGAGTCTGTTCAGAGTTGCTAGAGTGCTTCCATGACGCATTCTGGTAGGATTTCCTAAGCCTAAATGCAGCTTTCCCCTTACTCTTACCTCTAGCACTTCATGCACTCCCCTACCCCTCCTGCTGGTAGGAGTTCCCTCTTTGCACTTCCTGGCTTTTGCTTCCAGGCATCTCTTTAAAGCTTTCCTGATCTCGCTCCTCTGCTTTGGGATATTGCTGCTGACCTCTATAAAACCTTTTCACCTGCAGTTTGTGTAAAAGGCTACTCAAAATGAAGCTGTTTTGTATCTCTTGCTTCCACGCTGCCTGAACTTCTCTTGAACTGCACTTGGGGATGTGAACCTCTTTCCTGTGCACCTTTGACTCCTGCCTCAGATGTCAGTCTTGCCCCACAGTGAGTTAACTCAGAGCCGAGGTTGTGGGAGACTCCACATTTACCCTTACAAATCTGCATGCTGTCTTCTGAATTGGTGACTACTGGGGTGTCTCACTTAAGCAGAGTCAGAACTTGGAGAGGTATCTGAAATCCCCTTGGGGAAGGAGAAGTCTCAGGCCTAATCTTAACACACCCCAGAAGGGCTCAGCAGAGGAGCTCATCAAGCTCCACCCAGGAAGGTTGAACTCAAATTGCAAAAGTTTGGCTGTTTCATGCAGCCCAGGACAGCGTGGTAATTGGGCAGCAGTCTCGGTTGTCCTTGCTTTTGCTCTGGAAAATGACTCTACAGCTCGCTCCATCTTAAGGGAAGAAATTGTAGGAGGGTTCAAGTAATCAGGCTAATTCTTCTATAGGATTTATGCAGAAAAAAACTTGTGTATGTTTGCCTCTTATTTCTTACGGCTCTTTAAGGTACGAGTAATGAACTTCGAAGAAGGCCTTATCTGTACCACTCTGTGGAATTATCCCAGCCATAAGTCCAAGCTGGGGACAAGGAAGAAGCGGGGCAGAGGGTGCCAGCCCTGAATGGGGGGTGGGGATGAAAAGACTTGAAGATGAGCAGAAACAGCAATCTGTCCGGCCGTTGAAGAGGCCCTCAGACATGCCAGAGTAAGGACAGAGAGGAGCTAGTTGCTGTGCTGAGCCTCCTGAGGGTGCACAGGATGCAGGTTCTCTCTGGTGCTTACACACACACTGCACTGCCCCAGGCATGAAGGAAGAGTTCCCAGTTCCTTCCCTTGCCCAGGGAACTAGCCCTACAGCTTCTCCGCTTTGAGGCTGATCTTGTGTCACAGTGAAATGTCTTCAGTGAGCTGGCTGTGAGGCTGACATCTGGGCCTGTACAGCTTCTGTGAATTAACTGTGGTCTGAGGACTACAATAAGTAGCTTAAGGGAAGTGGGATCCTTGTTCTGCCCTGCTGCCTCAGTGCCCCTTGTCTGGGCAGTAGAAGGGTCTGGAGAAGGAGGAGGGAGCCAGGTGCACTCTGAGGATGCTGATTTTTCTTTGGGGATTTCTGCACACTAGCAAGGAGCTGCGAATTAGCCAGCCTCTGGCCAGCTGGTCTCTCTGAAGCCTGGGTCTGGCCACCCAGGATCCTAACCATATGTTTTTTCTCTGTCTGATTTGCAGAAAGTGATGCCAGAAGCCTGCACTGATCCCATAGTCCTTGAGGAATCAAAGCTGTGAAATGGAGGGGTGGCAGAGCTGGGAGATGCAGCCCCCCTCATTCCCACCTTACCTACCTACACTGTCCTCCTGTTCCATGCGCACCATGGCGGGGGTGGGGGGGCAGCCTCAGGACAGGAGCCCAGTGAACTGCTTGTGGAGAGTGTGAAAGAACAAAACAAAAGAAGGGAGTTGCTCTTCCTTTATACCTGTGCATCTTGCTGTTTTGGAGATTTTGCTGCTCGGGAGGAAAAGCTGGGAAAACCCACTGCCTCCCCCCCATCCCACCATGTATGCTTGGAAAAGAAAAAGCACACATGCTGAGAAAAGCCATAGTTCCAGGCTAGCACATGAGGGTGACACCCTGTACATGCCTGTGTCTCCTCTCACAGGCAAGCTGTGACATGAAATGCAGAAGCTGGACCATGCTTACTTTGTGAGCAGCCCTGAAGAGCTTTCAGCTGGCTCTCAGGAAGAGGGATTGCTCTGCCTCGGTGCCTGTGATGCTCTGTGTTGCACAGGTGATGGTAGAGGCCTCAGCACATTATCAGCAAGTTCAAAGCAGTGCGCTTGCCACTGCTGGCTCTGGTTTTATTACATGGCTGTCCCAGATGAAGCATTCTTTGTCTGTGGATAAACCTCTGCTCAGAATTCACTGAAGTTGCCCTGATGTTCCTATATATCAGGAGTAACTGAGAAATACCAATATGCCTCCTTCTACCTGGAGGCAAGGACTAGTTCTGCAGCTTATGTTGAAGCTACAGCCTAAGCTCAGCTCCTTACTAGCAACAGGAGTGAGTCAAACCACAGCTCCCTGGGCTGAGGACTGTGTCTTCCTCCTTAATGATAAAGTGCCTTTTGCATGTTTCAACACTACATAAAAACTTTTGTGAAGTGTTATATTGAGATAACCAGCCAAGGCTGTGTTGCTCTTCGCAGCCACAGAGAGGGGTTTGAGTATGATGGGAATCCAGATTTGCTCCAATGTGGAGGCTTCCCACTTTATAATAGAGAACAGGAGCAGAAGCCGCCTTACCAGCACTTGTGTCTTGTAGACACTGCCCCTCTGTATGCTGCTGTTTATTTTCTAAACACAAATGTAGATCCTCATATCCATTCTCCTTCCTTTCCAGTATCCCTCCACTGGTGGAGACATCAAGTGACCTTATACTCCTTAAATCATGCAGTTATGCATATATCGTTTGGGGGGGGAACCACAACCGGGTGGAATGGATAAAAATAATCCTTTCTGACATACCATTTTTGACAAAACATTTTTTGGGTGAAATTATAGTGTCTTTTGATACATTTAAAAATTCAAGTCCTATCTTTGACAGTTTGGGATTGAGGATAGGGGTCTAAAATGGCTTTTCAATAGAAGTTTTTATGTAAAATAAAAACATTTGAAGTGTACAATGAAACCTGACACATTCATATTAAATGGTTGAAACAGTCTACATCTGGTTCTTTTAATAGCCTCAAATGTTTTGCAGAATCGAAAAATCATCTTTCTGCCCAGTGCTACTGTTGTGCTCTTTTCTTCCCTTCTGTGTTTTTCCTGTCTGTCTTCTGCACATGCACCGTCTTCCCAGCTAGGAGATCCTGCTGGTTCCTTCCTACCTTCTGTGCACTGCCCATCTGCTTTGGGCACTATTTCATCTAGGTCTAAGCAACCTGTTCCTGTTTTCTCCATCTTCTTCATAGCTCACTGCAAAGGTAGCTCAGTCCTTGCTCACAGATGCATGCAGCTTGCTGTCACCAGTACGCTGTGGAAGCGAGAGCTGCAACAACTCCCTTTGTGTGTGTGTGTGATGTGAGCAGTCAGACCTGGAACTTTGTGGGAAGGAGTCAGGGAAAGATGGGTTTGTAGTAAAGAGAGATTATTTATCCTGCAACATACAGTAGAAACTGCTGTTATCTCTGAGGTTGTACATCCTCTACCCACTGCTGTGTAGCAGAAAGACAGACATAGCACCTTGCAGTTTTCTGTCATTTATTAGAAATGGCCCCTGAGGAACACACACATGCAAGTTACACAGCAATGCCAGGGGCAGCACATGTTCTCCCTTTCTGGTCTAAAGTGTTCAGTGGATCCTGGGTAGCTCTACACCTCCTCCCCACAGGTACACTGGGAAAGAAGTCCTTAGTGCACTGGGCACGCCCGAGACATTCGCTGCTATCCTTCGGGGAGGCAGTCACCAACTGCCCCCCGCAAGCTTTGACACAAACTCCCCTAGGACTTGGTCTTTGACATGTTGCCTGGATAAGAAAAAACACCTGGTAATGAAGAATGATTGACACAGTCCAATATTGATCTGCCAGTGGGACTGGTGTCCTGGAGAAGTTCAGCCGGCTTTAGTGGAAGTTTGGCAGTGAAGATAGGAGACAACGCTGACCTACACAGGGCCCTCAGCTTCAGTTTTTCTTCTTGTTTTGCGACAGTGCTTCTACCTCCAGGTACTGCAGCCCAATCAACATTCCCAAGATAGAGAAACCTGTGATGGACATACAGGATAAGTTGTGTATAAAATGCTGGACAGGAGATGAGACATTCCCTCCCACCATCCCCTCCCTGCCCTTAGCTCATAGCCCCGTGGAGAGTTTTTCTGGGGGGTCATAGCTCCAAGGAGAGTTTGTTTTGGGAGGATGCAGAGCTCTACTTACTTGCTACCATGAGGGGTGCCATAACTCCAATTGTCAAGGCTGTAGTGTGGTAAATGAAGACCTCGGAGAGGAAGTGAACAAGGGCCAAAAAGAAGGTGAAGAGCGTGATGTAATAGAGGCTGTTGGAGAGCAGAAAGAAGCAGGTTATCATATAGCCCATAGTACGGGCATGAGCATGGCTGAGTGGAAAAGAGGCAAACCTGCATGCTGCCCCCTCTGTCCTCACTGTGGCAGCACAGAGGGCACTTGGTCCCTTGTCTAGTGAGGTGCAAAAGCTCCCTGGGCAACAGCTGAGAGAAAAATGGGGCAGCTTGTTCAATGGCACATTGAAAGTCACAGGCATTATCTGGCCTGAAGGCAGGTGAAGAGGGAAGAGCAAGAGTAGGGCACCGGTGAAGTAAGAAGCATGTGTGCACACAAAAAGAGGGTGAGAACTGGATGAGCCGAGAACTAGGGCGACAGGACTTGGCTGACTCCAGGCTGCATCACCCATCACATCTTCCCACCTGTGCTCTGCTACCCTCTAGGGGCCACAACTGTGGAAAGGGAGCAGGTCCAAGAGATGCAAGATAGAAAATCCTTCTAAGAAACAACTGGCTTCATAGTAATTGGCATTGCCACCACCCCCTAAAAACAGATAATTGAGTCCCTGCACCTCCCTACCACAGACAAGCCTAGGCAATCTAAGGACATGCTGCCAGGTGAACAGTGACTTCTGCTGCAGGGCTGGGGGAGGCGGTGACAAAAGAGTGAGTTCTAGCAATCTCCAACACAGGCTTTGTCTAGCACAGCCCCAGAGTCAGCCTGCTTGGAAATCCCTCTCAGAAATACTTCTGTTACCACAGGGAGAAATGGCCTGCCTCCCACCACAGCATCAGGCTGCACCTCAGGCCTTGTCCTCAGCCCCAGATAAGAGTGTATGGAAGAAGGCAGCGGGTTAAGACCACTGCAAGGGGCCTCTCAGCCTGCCACTGTCTTTAGCTGAGCTGTCATAGGAAAAGAAGTACCGAGCATCAATCAGACCACAGCATTAGCGATTGCTTAATGTCAACAGAGCAGCAACACCATCAGAAGATGCTTTCCAAGCTGGAGCTCAGAAATTTGTGACATAAGAAGTTCTCAGATCTACCAATTTCTGCCTGAGCTAAGAAACAGAACTGAAATGCGCAGGCTCTCCCACAGAGGCAGAGAGAAGCAGCAGTTTACACACAATCCCGCGCTGCTATTTAAGCTTTTCAGGGGAACGCTTTCAACCCTATAGAAAGTTCAGGAACAGCTTTTGATTTCCCACCTCCTCCGCGCTGCCCTCTAAGCTCAGGTTGTGACTAGCAAGCAAACCGAAGGATTTCTCTGGTGCTCCTTTACATACGTCCTATTGCGGATGTCGATGGCGCAGAGACAGCGGATCACTGATGACAGCAGGGTCCAGACGCCAAAGGTCCGAGCCTGGAGCCCGTTCACTGCGCAAAGAAGGGGGGAGCACATGGAGAGCACGCACACCCCGCCT
>NW_009242921.1:0-7940 GCF_000690835.1 Fulmarus glacialis | reverse complement strand
ACCTTAATGATTCTATGATTCTATAAGGGTTTTTCTTAGGATCATTTTCTTCACCAGATCCATTTCTTTTGAATTTTTCTCCATCCAGTGTATGCACATTGACTGGGTAGGTAGTGAAATCACCATCTCTTAAGTTTGTTAGCAAATCAGAAAGCACTCTTGCCTAGTCCAGAATACTGGCTCTTTGCCTGCCCTTTTATAGAATCATAGGATAATTTGGTTTGGAAAAGACCTCCGGAGGTCTGTAGTCTAACCTCTTGTTCAAAACAGGGTCAGGTATGAGATCAAGACTATGTTGCTCAGGACTTTCATGTGACTTTTTCCAGGTGAATGCACCTATTCATTTTTAAGTGTGCTTTTTTATTATTTTTTGTCTTTCCATTCCATAAAGGAGCCCAGCTACTTTTTACATTTATCTTAAATGAAAGGCAGATGTTACACTCAGTTTTAATATGGATTAGCCTAACCTCCAGCAATTCCAATAACTCAGAGTTTTACTGCACTGCTCTTTATATGCTCTTCTCCACTCAGAAACTTGTCTTTCCATACCTAGACTTCTGTGCCTTTCTTTGCTTTATAAATTAATAATCTGATCTGTGACCTCATTTTCTGGGGAATCTGGAGAAGCTCAGGCATTCCTACTGTCATAGATGTGCTGATGGGAAGGCACATCTGAAGGTTATCTTCCTGAAGCAGAACCGTCACCGATGCTAGGTCAGGATGGCCATGGCTTTTTTCATCTGTATGTGTAGTTCAGTGTAGACTACAGCCTGGCCCTTCATCTCCAGAGTTCTTGAATTTGTACTGTGAGTGCTATTGCTATTGGAAACTGTGACTTTATGAGACAGGATTGGATTAAACAAATGTCCTAAACCAGCAGTTGAGTGGATGGAAGCTGTGGTGTGTAGAACATCCAGGGTCAACAGTCTTGTGCAATTTTATGGATTTTATCATTAGCTTCAGAAATTCACAGGAGAGAAGAATTCAAGTAATAAAATACAGAAAGTACTGACCAAAATCAGGAGGTCTTTTAAAGTGCAAAGGACACTGGTGGGAGGCTTTGTTATTTATAGATCTGTATTTCCTTATGTGTTCTCTGTGGGCAGAATGAATAAAGTGGGATGGGGGAAATGGATGGCAGCCAAGGCCTTGTAAAGTGTTCTGAATCACTTGCTGTCACTGTGATGTGTCCCAGACAGCTAAGCAGTGAACTAGAGCCACCCGTGAAGGTGCAGTTGTAGGAAGCAATGTGTTTACGCTACTGCAGAAGTTGGGGTGGGTGGTGAGGAGGGTAACAGGAGTCCAGGGAAAATAAGGTGGCTGTACTGCAGAGCCCCAAGAGGGAAAAGAAACATCTTATTGACTGTAGCTGTTTGCAATGTAGATACCTGGCTGGAGAGGAACAAGCCCTTCTGGGCAGCAGTTCATCTCTATCTGAGGGAAACAGAACAAATGAATTGTACCCTGAAGGTGCCTGTTCCTCTCCATTGCAGACATCTAAACATAGTTGCCCTGAATCACACCTGTGATGTCTGCTCCTTGGGAGTAAGCCCTCAGGCAACTTCTCGGGATCAGTGGGCTTAGAGCCATGATAGTGCCAGTGTTTTGATACAAATATAGCAGCCTGCCAGTGTCCAGCAGGGGAAAATGGGTCAGATATATGGCACACACCGTATCTATAAACTACTGAAGATAAGTGGTTTTGTTTGTCCTGTGCCCAGGTGATATCTATGGACTTACATGAGTAGATCCATGGATTGCAGGATCAGCCCCAATACTGGTGGAGTGTAAAGCAAACAGCTAAGAGAATTGTGTGCCAATTGTAAAGTTTAGTTCTAAAACCCCCAAGCTATGGAATAGATTAATGCTTCTGCAGATTTTCTGTTCTTTGACATCTTCTGTTCTTTGCTGTTTTGACTGTGAGTTGATGAGTGCTTGCCATGTCGATTTACATTTCCATCTTGGCTTGAAGGTGAGCATATTGGAGTTTTGGGAAAGAGGGGGAGAAAGATGATGGTCAGAAAGCATTAAGAGGAAGCTAGTATCAAGATGTGGAGGCATATCCACATTAAATCACGCAGACAAGTAAGGAAAGAACCCTTCTCACTGTATAACTCCCCCTATAAAAATCAGAGTGTAAAATCTCTGTAGAAATACAACAATACAACCCTTAACATCTTGAAACAAATCTTTTGTATTTATGGAGGATGACTTAACAGAAGGTAGGGGAGGAGAAAGGCAAGGAATTAATAGTCATTAATATAGATTAGACTCAGCAAAGGGTTTTAGCTGAGGAAAGAGGGAAACATTTTGAAAATGTGAAAACATTTCCTTTAAACAGATTCAAAATGAAATGCCTGATATTAAAATGCCATGCTAGTTGATAAGTAGGGCTTAGCTTTACAAAAGAGAAAACAGAAAGAAAAAAAAAAGAAGAGAAAATATGTAGAAGTTATTATATAATCCAGTAATACACCAAACATGCTATTTTGTGTGGACAATATTTAAGCTTAAATCAAATTGAAATTTTTCATGTGTTTACCTACAATTTTTTAGAAATCTTGTTCAATTTGCTTCATTTTCATATAATTTATTCAGTTTGATGTTGAAACAAAATGCATTTCTCTCTTAAATGGCACCACAGCTGATCACTGAAATGTTCATATAGGATTAACTATGCCTAGCTAACAAAAGTGTTTATTTGCTGGTTCTGTTCTTAATTTATTTCATAGACTACCTGTAAGGCATCGAGTATATTTTCCATCAGATACTGTGTAATATAAAAGAAAACCTCATTTCCTAAATTCATTACTAGATTCCCAATGCAGAAATGAGCTGACAGCAACCTTTGTGCAGTGAAGCTGACTGCAGGCATTTTACTTCCTGTGACTATAGGAAAGTAAAATTAGATCAATAGCCTCGGACACGGTGCCAGGCCTACAATTTGGTTCAGATTTCATCAGGATATACGTGAAAGTGAATGGATTACTCGCACTTATATTTCTTATCCCATGTTCAGAGATTATCACAGTCATCCTAAAAATTTGCAGTGGGAACATAACTATGTTTCAGGTTTTCCTGAATACCTAGAATTTGTATTTTCTAAAAAGTGCATATCCACCTCTTTAAATGCCTGACATTCTCCCTAATTCTATCAGTAAAGCCCCGGAGCACTGTCAACAAGTTATTACCAATATCCAAAAGCACTGATCTGTTTCATTGTGTTACTCTTGAGTACCTAGCTTCTTGTAAACTGAGTTGTTCTGAGTTAAGTGCGTATCTTTAACAAAGGGAGGGCATGCTTCTAATGCCCTTAACCGCTTAATTTTGACTTTGAAGCTTATAGAACCTGAAGACCTCAGAAATTCATTTTAAGTGAAATAATAATATATTCCACACTAAGTGCTGCATATAAATACTGTTCAAAATATCAAAAATTATCTTTGAAGGAAATTGGATGGGTTTGGAGAAACTTACGCTTTAGATACCATTTTTGCATGAATCATCTTTAATTTTTGTCAAATAGTTCTTTATTTCTTTATTTATTTTAGTATGGTGAAAGCAAAACAAGGAGGGGGTGGATGATGGTTTTAGTTTTTCCAAAGTCAGGAACCATCTCTTCATTGCTGCCTTCTTGCCAGAGATCATCACAGTAACATCCACATTGGGAACATGATACAGGGCTTCTCCTTTTATCCCAGACTAGACACTGTCAGCCCCACATATCATCCTTAGAGCCCCACATCCCAACTCCTGGAAATTCCAGGCTGGTGTTAGACAGGATCTGTGGACCCATTTAGTTGCATATGCCTTTGAGATGGTGCTATGCCTTAGTCTTTGCAGATTCACCTGAGTTTCATATAAACACCAAAAAAGTTTAATGTGCAAACAAGTCTTATTTTAGCAAAAGATTGGGTACCAGAACTAAAGAAGAAAATACGGCAAACAACACTTTTAGCTCATACTTAACACTTAAAGCTCTTCCTGCTTGAGCCACTGTCTCAGCCACACTGGGGGAACTAAAGAAGTCTTGTCTGTCTTGCCTCTCCTGCTCCCAGTCTCCCAGGACTGACTTGATCTGTGGAGCATTTTGAGATTGCTTCTTAACTCTGCTTTTTCCCCAAGGTTGAACGCCCCGTCCTCTTTCAAACATCTCCACATCTGTCTTCTAGATCCTGTCCCCTAGTAGGAATGCCAGGGATTTATGCCAAATATACTGATGATGTCTCAGACCCAGCCCTGCTCTTTATTGTTTTGACCTCTCTTTGGAAGTTTCTTTGGATTTCCCTTGTCAATGTAATCCCTAATTATTAACGCAGTCCTAACAATACTGTTGGGCTTCAAGTCTTCTTGTAGCAGCCAGATGCAAGGGGTAGCTGTGTTAAGCATAGGACCACTCTTCCACATCTGTCGTTTTTAAAAGGAAGTGACACCATTATTTGCTCTCTGAATTGTCCCATTTTCTTTTTCTAATACTAGGTTTGTGCTATGCTTATTTTTTCTAGTGTATTGTCTCTCAGGATGAAATACTCTGTTTCCTGGATCTTGTATTATCACATCTTCCAGGGCAGAGTGAAGGTGAGCTGTGCCAAATAAGCGAGGTTTGATTTTATAATGTTTTACAACTACTTGATCCTCTTGCAAATCCTAATAGAGGAGACTGGGAGGGTGTGGGGGTTTCAAGAGGCTTGGAGTCCCTCCCACAGCTCCAAGGGCCGGCCAACTACATACTGCTAATTGTTTATCCAACTTTTTCCTAAATGCCAGAAGCATCCTTGCCAGATCACTCTAATGTTTCAGGATTTTTCAGCTTGATTTTTTTTTTTTTATGTATCTGACCTAAATCTCCTTTGCTACAATTTAATCCTCTTATTTCTTGCCTGATTCAGAAGTAACACGGAGAGCGGTCCATTCCCTTCCTATTCACAACTATTTGTTACTTATTTTTAAAATGTTACTGTTATCTGCTTCGCATTTTCTTCTGTATTTTGAATCACCCCAGCTCTTTCAACTTTTCCCTCTAGGTCAAGTTTCCAGAAAGTTTTGGTCATTCTTATTGTCCTGCTCTGATCTTTCTTTAATTGATCTCTCACTGAGGCTGGACTTTACTCCCTGCTGAATAGCTATACAAAATAAAGGACCAGGGAATTTAAGCCCTGTATGCCCTTAATTTGATTTTTTTTCTTCTTCATGCACCATATCCTACTCTGGTTTCTCTTCTTGATCCTAACAGTGATGTTTTGTGTGTTCATCTTTTCTGCATTTTTTACCTTTCAACCTCCTGCCTTCTGCCTCTGCCTTCTGTGCTACGATAGTGTGTTTGTCAGACCTAGAGTGTCATAAGAGAGAAGCCATTTCCCTAAGCACAGTGCATGAATTTTTTTCCCCTTTTTTCTTTTCTTTTCATTATACATTAAAAAATTTCATATGCTGAGATAAGTTCATCACTTTAGGCGCTTGGTGACATTTCCAACACTAGACTTTCTATTTTTCTGTCCGTGTTGCTGTCACTGCACTTTCCACCAACCATGTACAGTGGTGGTAATTTCTCAGTTGTTATGCAGAGCTCTTTCCTTATTAGTATTTTGATATTTTCCTGTTAACCTTTCATGTTTTAAAGGGGAGATGGCATCTGTGCTAGATGGGCCCTTCACTTAAATGCTGCCAGAAACAAAAAATGTTTTAAAAACTTTCAATTTCCTCCTATTTTGTGCTTAAATACCATCTGGGCAAATCAAGAATTCCCACATTCTCCTTCCCTTGGTAGTCTGTCGAATTTTATATATATTTATTTTATACAAGATTACTCCAGTTCAAAGGTTAAGATTACTTCCTTTTACTTTCTCAAATTGAAGTTTGAAAAAATACAGATATCTGTAATTTGTTGTGCTCCAGAGGTTATCGTAGGCACAGTTCTGACATTGGAAATGCCTCCATCATACATCATACACAGTCAGAGAATGATGGATAGGACTAGTTGCCTTCTGTGGTTTTGTGAGGGAACCTGGTAAGAGAAAAGTGACATTGACTGATGTGGAGGAAACGAGCAAACAAGACAGAGAGATGGGATTCTGGAGGAAGAAACAAATATATCGGTGGGAGAAGTTTGTCAGTTTTGTGTCTGTATGTGTGTGTAAGACAGAGAAAGGGGGAGGGGGAGCTGCTTTAAAATACTATGCTGCAGAAATCAGTTATTTTTTAAATTTTTCTTTCCTCTTTGAAAAGCAGTGTGGCAATTGTGGACAGTAGGGCAATGAGATTTTTTTAGGAAGGAAATTCACCTGTTGTGTAACTGTGATGATAACAATTCAGTTGCACAGCTTTCAGTAGCTAGTAACAAGAGCATAGATAGGTATATGCCATACGATTTTAATACCATTTTTTCCCTAACCAATACACCACACTGTTCTGATCTTTGAAAGAGGTTATGCATGAGTGCGTGTTTGTGTGTTTGTACAGCAGAAGTAACCACAGTTAGTAAAGTTGCATCATATGTATGGGGATATAAGAGAATGAAACAGATTGCTCTAAGTATACTAGTTCCAGAAGTACGATAGGTGAGAATTCTACTCCAAAGTTTTACACTGAATAAAAGTATCTGAATAGTACCACAGAGCTAAAAAACACTTTGGTAGCTTCTGTTTCACCTTTGGACTGTGAATTCTCTGCTGCAGCTCTTAGAGGCACAGCCCCTCTATGGAAAGTGGGCAAAATAAAAAATTCTAGAAACGTTTACACGTAGTGTTATTTCTGTCAATAGATAACAAAGACATTTGCACTTTCTTAAGCTGAACAATCTTCCTTTTGTTAGCTGGGGACTTCTTAAAAAGAAGTAATATTTCTTCATCTCTAGAGAAAGATAATATTGTCTCTTAAGCAAAGATCATCATTACAGCAGTTTCCGTGGCGCAAGTGAATTTGGAGAGGGAGATTCTTTGCCAGTGTAAGTGTTACTTGTGGCCTTAGTTTCACAGCATCATAGAGATCTCAAATTTCAATACTATTCAGCAAACAATTTTAGGATTAGTACCATCACTTTGCAACATATGCAATCAGATCAAAACTAATGTTACCTCATGTAATAGTGATGTTGGGCTTCAAGCAAAAGAAGACTTGCTTGTTTTCTGTAATTCCTCTCATTAAATCTTCATGTAAGAGCTCTGAACTAGGAGAGCAAATCATCTTTGTCCTCTATCACATTTATCTGAACCATTAAAATATTGAGCTCCATCTGGTTCTGCTTTGCTCTTCTGTGTCATTCAGGAGGTGTTTTCATCCAGCACCTTATGTCAATAGGCACATTGGGAACGGCAATAATTGATCAATAGTGGAGCTCGTCTGCTTTGTCAGTACATTATGCCAAGTATGGACATTGCTTTATCACGACAAATTAGAACAGTCCAAAGCAAAATGATAATTTGCCCTTGTCATATATTGACCTTGTTTCACTTCAAGCACGTCTAGCAAATGAAGGGATTTGTACAGAGATGCACAAAGGATCCAGTATTTTCCCTTCTTAGTTTAGAGATATTATTATATATTTCAATTTCATCTTGTCTCCAGTTAAATTCTAATTACGCTACCTTTGCATAAGAAAGTTTTTTTTTATTCTGTTTCTGATGTGTGTTTTTTTAACATCCAGATGATCTAGTTATATACAGAAGTCAAATTACTTTGAGCTTAGCTGAGCAGAGACAGATGAAAAATCACGTAAACCATCAATTATTAGGAATTTCCTCTCTGCACTAGACTGTAATGTTTTTCTTCATGATCAGCCTGAAACCGTGACTTAGTGAAGCCAGCATATTAAGATGGATTTGCCTTTATCTCTTGTTGGTTTGCATATTTAATTTTTTGTGGGAAGTCTTACACAGTCTGAGCATGGTTCGGGATTTAGAATAAGGTCGTGTGAAGAGGAAATTAGAAAGGCAAAAGCCCAG
>NW_009242920.1:0-7633 GCF_000690835.1 Fulmarus glacialis | reverse complement strand
TAATGATTCTATGATTCTATGATTCTTTCGGTGGTATCAGGCCTTTCTCAATGGTTACGGCTCTCTGCAGTGTGACAGCATGTCTTGACGAGCAGTCATTGGATGCTTTCCCGGTTCTTGCAAAGCTTGTTCCATGGGGTCATGCCAGTGACATTTGCAGTAGAATAGAAAGAATAGAACTTATAGAAATGAAAACATGAAATCTGGGGAGTCTTCACATTCTGTGAAGAAAATTTTCAGTATCTTCTGAATTTGCAGCCATTCCAGGTAATGCAGCTTTGTGGCTCATCTTCTTCCATAGGTATTGTCTTGGGAGAAAGGTGCTTAGTAGGACCCATGTAACAGTAAAAATGAGTCCAAACCAAATCAATTCATATCCAAATTAGCATAAAGCGGGGCCGGAGACATAGAGCTGTAACTCGGATTTTAGAATCACTAACAGTACTTAAGCCTATTTTGTTGCATTGTCAAACTCTGAGAAGAGAAAGAATTTTCCTACATACATTCTCTGTTATCTTTCTGGCTCCTTTTCTAGGAGCTTGAAGGCTCTTGGAAAAGATTTGGGGAAACTAAATTATTTATGTACACAAGAGCCCCTGCTCATATGCACATTGCAAGGCTCAGAGAAGGTTGATTTGTCTTCATAAACATCTTGGGTACTGTTATGTCTCCTCGAATGCCATTGTTGATTTAAATATTCTTTGAACACAGCTGCTGGCTTAGCAGTGATGGTGACGGACTGGCTCCAGAGGCTTGTGGAATTCTTCCAGTCCCAGGCCCCTTCCCATCACCCCATTTGCTAATACAGGGAACAGAGGCAGTGTGTGTTCTCAAGGTCAACTCCTATCTCCCACTCACTTTCACTAACAGGAGGCATCTACATCCTTTTTGAGGACAGGACTCAGGATTCCTGATAAATGAGAAACAAGGTAGGTTTCATCATGTGAGCCTGGTGTCTGTTACTCATGTTACTAGTCACATCAGTGAAGTAAGAGAAAATCAATACAACTACAATTAAGGCTCTATAGTAAGAACTTGTAGGTTGAGAAATCATGCAGTTGATTCAGATGACACAGAATTGAATGATTTTTTTTTTTCTTAATTCTACTTTTTATATATGTTTTTATATGTTTATAATTTACCTTTATTCTTGGTGGGCTTGGGTGTTTGGTGGGTTTTTTTAGTATTTGCTGTTACATATGATTTGCCATTATTTCTTAGATGTGTTGGAGCCTGTTTCAGCACTCTTAGCTAGCTAGCTTCCTGGCATTAGCAAGCCAAAAATTCCCCTTCCATGATTCCGACACCCAAAGAGTGTGAAGGGTCACCAGGAATCGTGAGCGAGAAGCTGCCGTTGTTGGTGTTCTTATCTTAGTAATATTGCTGTCTTTCTGCCCGGGCGAGGGAAAATCATCTCCCTGCCTTTTACTTGTTCTTTTTTACGTGTGTCTTAGGCTACTTGAACTCTCTTTTATCATGTGTTTCGATGCTGCTCAACACTTTCGAGTCACAGTCTCTTAATAACTAGTGATTAATATAATAGAGTAGTATAAAGAACAATGCTGTGCTGCTCTGAATGTCGTCTTCCTTGCGTAAATTGTATTCCATAGTCTACACCTAATGAAATTCACTTCTGCAGATGTGGCGAACGCTGAAGTAAACTGCCTTCTTTTCCTCAGTGCCCACCTACAAAATGAGTTCCTATTAGCTTTGAAGACCCATTCTGCCTGCTATCTTAGCTCTTTTTTGGTTTTAATTACCTGATTCTGAACACACCATCAAGAGAAGAATGAACAAACTTTCTAATCCCAACTTCAATTTTGCTCATATATTTTCTGCATACATAAAAGGCAAACTGACTTTTAGGCTTAATGAAAGGCTAAAAGAATCGATGAAAATATTTTCTCCTAAATCCAGTGGGCCTGCATCAGGCTTTTTTGGTCTAGAATGTTTAGGTTACAGCAGGGAGAACAGAACAAAATGGAAAATTGCATGAAAGACACCAGGAGACAGTTTTCTTAGGCTCCTTAGAGTTGAAATCCATTTGCTACCCTGTCCTTTCCTGGCATTGGCCTCTACAGAGCATTTGGAAAAATGTTTGTAAATGGAAAATATAGTTCAGATTATTTTTTCAGTTTCCAAGTAATAAAATGCATCTGTTTTTCACTTGTTGCATGTGGTTTTTTCCCCCCAGATGCCTGCTGTCCCTTTTCACTTGGAAACTATAGCTACGGTAAATTAAAGTTCTTGTTTAATTTTTATTTGAAAGAACCAGAAAATACTGATGGTTTAATGATTGTAAAGGATTCATTATTTAGACAACATATTGTCTTGGGAGTAGTTAGAATCTTTTGGACCACAGAAGAGATTGTGGGCAAAAAGTAGATGTGCTACAGACCAGTGCGTGAAATACAGTGCATGCAGATCAGAACTGGAGATGCATTAGGGGTATATACCTTGAAGTCATTGCACAAAATCTTTGCTAACCCACACAGCTAGGAGAAATGAGCCTTTTACTTTGCATATATTCAGTGTTAATTGGAATAGTAAGCTGAGTGAAGGTAGTAAGTTAGAGTAAACAGGCTGGCTCCGATAAAAGTTGAAGAGAAACCTGCAGATTACAGACACAGCGTTTATTTTGGCACATTAAACCTAAACCTGCTTCTTGACACCCCCTGGGTTTTCTATGATGATTATTAAACAAGAGGCAAACAGTTCATAAAAGCAAACAGTTCATAGTATTTATGTTTCTAGTGGAGGAAAAGAAGCACTACAGACAGAAGCATTACTTCCCCCTGCTGTTTTTTTGTGCAAGAGCAAGATTTGCCCTGGAAAAAATGAAAATCGCACACTGCAATTTGGTAGCTAGCACTGACATGGTACAGTGCAGACATCTTACTGGTGCATAAGCTGCGTGTGGTTTCTCTTCAGTGATTCCTTAGGACAGTGTGAAGGGGAGCGACCTGTGTGAAGGGGAGCAGCGTAAGTGTGCAGTGACTGGTGATAACTGGGAAATGGCAAGTGTGTTTGCAAGAACATTTGTGAAGAAATGAATGTGTTGGGTTTGGGTTTTTTTTCCTAAAAAACTGCAAGGGCAAAAGGAAATACCTCTTAATTCTCCTTGAAACTCCAGCATTAAGCATGGGAAAATGGGACACGGGAGCTTATGTCCTTTAAAACAAAATGCACATTTAAAGCTGAGGAAGTAGAAAATTTTATAACAAAACTAAAAAAAGTGAAGTGGAATTAAACCTCTGATTTTATTTCCAGTGACTGTAGAAACTGGGTTAGGTGGAAAGAGGCTGGGCAATAGTTATCGTGCCTCTGATCAGTACAGGGCAGCAAAAAAGTCCCTTGGACTTTCAAGCTGAAAATGATCATGCAGTTTTGCTTCTGAATTCAGAGCTGTTTGATGGATCTCAAGTCTTACGTAGGAAGTGGTATACTGAAGATGAACTGCTCCATAATCAACTACAGGTTAAACTGTAATGAAATCATTCAAGCAGTATATTTTGGTTAAAGAATCTAATGACTGTGGCTCTTTCAGAAAAATGTGAAGGAATGTCGAGTTGTGTGCAGGGAGATTGAAAATGAGGCAGCTGAGTGCATTGCGTGAGCCAGACATCTTACGCTAATATCCCATGGAAAAGGCTGGAAGCCTGACAGCTCGTTTTATTGTGTCTACAGGTCACGGAGAGAAAGACATAGAATATTCTTGTTAAGTTGTTTAAATGGTATCATTTTTATGACATAAAAGCATTCCACTCCTGTTGGGTTCCAGAGCATCAGCAACGCTCCCTCTGGAGACCAATTAATCACCTAACACGCCAAGACCTCTTCCAGCAAAGCTGTGTTGAAGGAGATCAGATTTTTAAGTGCTGTTACTGTTGTGATTGAAAGCTATCTTAAATAGGAATTTGATACAGGATACCATCTTTCCACAGGAAATTTTCTGACGTAGACTTACAGTGTAGCAACCAAATGTAAAAAGATTGTGCAGCTTGCACGTAATTAGAGCAATTGAGCTGCGTGAATCAGCTTTCATAAAAAAATAATCTGATAAGTATTTTTCAGTGTAGAGGTGAGCAAATCATCTCCTTGGTTTGTTCAGCAAATTAAGGATTCTTTGAATTGATGATTTGTACCTCATCAGTGAAAATTTTTTTAGATTAATTGTGTATATTTGACTGAGATGATTTAATACTGCATTCACAATCTGATGCAGAAGCCTTTTCTCATATTACGTCCTTCCAGAATTAGATGTACTTGAAGGAAACATAAAGAATCTGTGAATCATATAGACCTGCTCAAAGTTGGGTTGCTGTGGTGTTTCACTGGCTACAGAATTCCGGTGGTGTTTTGTTTTTCTTATCCCATTAACAAAGAATTTATATACAAAATTCTTGTGGCAAAGGACCTGGTCCAGTAGTTAGCCTGTCTAGATTGGTAAACACAGCCTCCTTGCATTTCTGTCAGTGCACAGGCTCGCACAAAATGTGCAAGTCACATAATTTAATTTCTTCCTGCCATTCTTTTTTCATTTAATCCCTCTGAGACTGCAGCCTTTGGAAAAAGAAGCTGCATGGCTGGTCCTGGTACTTAAGGATTCCTTAAATGGCTTTTTATCAGCTTCTGGGCAGGGGGCTGGGAGGTTCTGTCATACAGGTCTGTGCTGTATTACTGCCTTAGTGACATGCCTTTGTCCTGATGTTCAGAAGTGCTGAAGTTCCCCCAACTTCAGCTGGGTTTGTGGATCGGGCCAGCCTTGCCAACCTGTCCCTGGGTTGCTGGCCCCACAGGGTGGCCCCACACAGCTCGGTGCTGCTCCAGCAACGCCTTCATGACATCCGGGCTCTTGGCTCCCGGGCACGTGAGGACGTAGCACCAGTTCCTTCAGGCAGAGCTAGAAGGTATGCATGGCAGTATGTCTCTCATTAGGTCTTTTCTCTAATTTTTTAAAGCATTCCTTGTCTGGGAAGTCTATTTGTGCATCAGAGAACAGGGACTCCAAGGAAATTTTCTGCTTATCTGAAAGTGGGGGGGAAAAGGGCAGGCACTTAAGTCTCCTCTCCCTTCCATCAGTGTTAGATTGACAGGAACCCAGAAGATAGCTGTGCAGCCAGGGACAGCACCTGCAAGTTCAAAGTCAGGTGCTGTGTATTTGGTCATGGACAATCTGGTATGAACCTTCAGGAAAGACCATCCACAGCTGTCTATTACCTTGGCTTATATTATCACAGGATTAATTGGTGCGGGCAGTATAGTGGGTAGGACACCAAAGCATACATCAGAAGTTGCTGCTGCCCGCAGCATAGAAAGCTAGCAGGATGAAGGAACTTGGGTTTCTTTGTTTCCGTTCTCGCAGAGAATACAGAAAAGGAAGAAATTTGATGTCATGAGAAGAAGTGGAAAGGATCAGGTGACTGGGAAATACAAGGGCTTGAAAAGGCTTAATTACCTTCTTGTGCCGTGTGAAGCACTGTTTCATCAGTACCTCCCCTTAAAAGTCATGCCATCATCCACCTGCCTATCAGAATCATGCAGCTCATTTGAAAATTAAGGCCTCAAAAACAATCATAAATGCTGGGTTTGGTGTATTTGCCTACTTAAATTTTGGGTGGTGTTTCTTAGAAATATGGTAAAATTGTGACCTGTCCCTAGAACAGTTCAGCTTTAACTTCTGGAAGATTTCAGAAGTTGTAAACATAATATCCACAAGTTCAGCTATGTCCATCCTCTTGAATATTCCTTTTACAGGCAGCTTGGGAAATGCTCATAGGCTTAGCTTTGCAGTACTGTCCCTTAGTTGTCATTCACAGAAAACAGACAGTATCTTTGACCTGGATCTCTGTGCATACAATACAGAGGATAAGGGACACTGAACCTGGTGACTCTTTGCTGTTCCTCCAGTAGTCCTGGATGTCTCTTATTTCCTTTTTAAGAGACAAAAATGCTACTGCAGCTTTAACTCCAGATTCTTACAACTTTGCTCTGCAAGCTGGATGCTGTGAATCCTTTTCACTGCAAAAGGTCACCTCACCATGCAAACTGTGGGTAAGGCCGTTTTTATGGATTTTTAAAAATTGTTATTATTATTATTTAAGAGCCTGAAGTGTGTCAAATTAATTTCAAGTGGAGAGGGTAAGGTTCCAGGAGGTCTTGCTGCTGATTCAGCTTTAAATGTAAGTCTTTTTGAGGAATAGGATAGCCACGTGATGCCGCTTGTTTGAGTGCTCTGTAGTGATAGTTTTGTGCTGTAATCCTAGGTCTCTGCCAAGTAGTGAGTAGCCTGGCCAAGTACAAATTCTGTGTCGTATGCATGATATTTCTCTGCTAGGGGAATGGTAGACAAAAAAGACTTCCAGAGGTGTGACTTTTGGCAGCAAGAACACATCTCCACCATAAGACTGTCCCTTTAACTTGGGTTGCCAACTTGGAAGTGTCTTTCCCTGCAGAGTTGTCTGGCTGGTGTGAGCAAGGTCAGCCAAGTTCAACACCCAGTGGAGCAGAAGTGTATCAAAGCAGAGACCAAGGGCTAGCGTGTGGTTAGGAAGTAGCGCTACCACTGGGGCAGTTATTGATTTCAAAAATAGCTTTTTGAGGATTTCTTGACGTTTCCTCTGAATCAGCTGCCCCCAGCAAGCAATTTAAACAAGGTCAGACAGAGGATCAGCATGAGCTGATGCAGCAGTTGCAATGTATCAGGCGCAGCAAACCAGCATGCAGACATTGCACACACCATGTTTTACAGAAACATTTCCCCTTAGAAATAGGAGACATTTCAAAGTGTTAGGATGTGGAGGGCATCTGTCCTTTTCTCCTTCTTACCTCAAGCCTGAGAATTAGGACAATTAAAATGTGTTTCCAAAATTATGCGCCTAACAGTACTGTTAGACAATCTGCCTACACTTCAAATTTGAACTTTCTGGTCTTTGTGCTGCCAAAAGGTGACATTTCTGAAAAAGAGATGGTTGAGAGAGGACAATCAGATCTGTGGAAAGAGCAACTCTTGGCACCCTTTTCTGTGATAAAACTTACAGCAGCTCCTCTGTGCTTTTACTACGCAATGCCCTAAAGCAGGTACCATCAACTTCAGTGGGTTGGAAGCTGATTAGAAGCCCTGATAAAGTGCTGAGGTTCCTGTGAGTTGGGTGAAACTGGCAGTACCTGAGGGTTCAGTCTGCAGAGGTGCTCCCTGTGAGGCGATCACCCATGAAGGTGGCTGCAAAGCTGTTATGTGAGATACCGCGTGGGTTGCATTTCTAGGATAAAAAATCAGCCTGCATCCACTTCCCTTCAGAAAATAAACATTTTTTGTGTGTCAAATTAGAAACATTGATTCACGATCTGAAGGAAAAAGTAAGGTTGTTGGTTCTGGCAGAAGCAGGGTTTCTTACTATTGGGCTGCTGTAATGTTCACTGGAATTGTGCTCTCGTCTTGCCTTTTGCTAGAGCCCCAGGGCAATTTGTGAAATCTGCCTTTTCGAGCCCTGAACAGGTCTAGAAGTCGGGATGTTTATTTCGGCACAGTCGAAATGATCATCTCTGCTATTTCCCTGGATTTTGTGTCGTTCTTCAAATGCATTCTTCATCCAGATGTCAACAAAACGCAACGCGGGGCGCCGAGAGCGCC
>NW_009242919.1:0-7215 GCF_000690835.1 Fulmarus glacialis | reverse complement strand
ATCACACAGCACGTACAGGACAACCAGGTTTCAAAGAGTTTAAAAAAATACTGGTCGGTCTATACTGTCAGCTTAGGGCCCAAGTCAATACTCCTTGATTATCCAAACTGCTTATGTGTTGGCTCTCACTCCACCTAACAGAGGAACGAACCTAGGCCCAGCAAGAGATCAGCTTAAATTCAAACCCTTCTAGTTAAGAAATTTGAGCCGTGTGGTGTAAAGAACTGAGACAAATCTAATGGGCTAAACCATGCTAGAAATACCTGCTATAAAGTAATAAGGGCAAAATCCATTCACTGTGATTAAATTGGTCCATGAAGAAACATTCTTGCAGTAGTATGGCTGTTTGCATTTGTTAGGGCATCATCATAACATACCATCTGCTCTTTTATATCCTTCTTTATAGCTCTGACTTTCAGAGAGATGGTAGTGATTACCTCACATCTTTATTATACAAAAAGAGCTGTTTGCTAGTTCAGTGTTCAGGAAAAAAAAAGTTTTTATCAGTTACTCATCAATTTGCTCATCTGTTTGTCCTATGCAACATGATGATTTCAAGTCTGCTGACACTGTTACCCAAGGGAGTATGATTCATGCAACAAATTTCCTTCCTTCCTGCCTATTTCTTTTAAATTTGCTGGAACTTTAATATATCCCATACATATTTTTCACCTTAAACTATTCTACCCTTACTAGCACTACAGTCATTCATTTCACTTTTAAAATGTTATTTTCTTATTTTAGATAGGAGGCTTAATAGTATTAGAAAAATATTTTAAATTAAGATGGCATAAAATTTTGGTTTCTTACTCTTAACATCCCATTCTTGCCAGGATACCTATTTTCTTCTTCTCTTCTCTTGGAAAATGAACTCCTCCTTCAAGAATAAAGACTAATATTAATAACAATACCTTTGTATTTATAGAGTCCATTTTCACCAATGCTATGAAAGAATCTTAGCAATGTGGGTAGTTTCCCCTTTTTCAATAGGAAGGTCATTCAGCATGCTCCAGGATACATAGTCAGCCAGAGACCTTCTGAATGAGTCTCCTGCCACTGAGTCCTGTAGCGACTAGAGCATGGTTTGTTGTAAGGAAAACCGTTAGGGACTTCTGGGTGGAGCAACACAGGACTTCCCATTTCCACTGCAAGGGAAAGGCAGTCAAGGAAGAGATCACACTGGCAGCAGTTTCACTTCGGAGAGCTCAGATCAGGTGAGTCTGAAAATGCAAAGCAAAGTATTGATCCTGGCAAAGACACTTCTTTGTGGTTGCCTGATCTGTGAGCTGAAATGGTCATGGCTAATTTCTCCATGCTCTAGATGAACTGAGCTGAGGGAAACATTTTGACTCATAAAGCACACCCTAATCCACAGAGTAAAGGAACAGGGAGTAATGTCTTGTGGTCAGTCTCCCTCTTCAGTAGAGTGGTGGAGGCAGTGCATGAGGTTAAATGGCTTTTAACTCTCAGCACTGACCTATTTATTAAGTGTTTGCTATTTCTGAAAGAGAGTTTTCATTCTCCTGTTACAATGGGTTTAGAAGAGTTTCCAGCTTACATGAGCAACATAATTTTGGCCCCTCTCACAGGAGCTCTTGTGCAGGATCTTTATCCAGAGGAATGTGCCAGTTTCTTCCTAGAGAAAGCTGGCAGGCTGTAAGGAACATTTCTTTTTACTTCATTGTCCATTTCTCTTTTCCCTCAGGTAACTGTCATCTCCTTTCCTTGTCCCAGATGTAGAAATGTCCAGTCACTCTCCTATTTCCTCCACTTGTCCCAAAAGATCCACCTCATCTTGTGGTTTTTTTCATGCAGTTTTTCCTCTGTTTACTCTTTGCCTTGATTTTCTTCTTACCTTTTCCTTCAAAACATTATCTTTAAAAAAAAAATACTTTAAATAAACAAAAGCACATCTGACTTCAACGCCTCGTTTCACACGAATTTGTTTCTATGCACACCTCACCTCCAGCTCCATTCCAGCCCCTTCCTATTTGCTGTGTGCAAGGGATCCTAAGGGAACCATCTGTGAAGTTGCAACTGTCCTTCAAGGTCTCTTATGTCCCAGTGTGGTAGCCCTCACTTTGGCCTTTAAAATAGCTTCTTCTTCTAGACATAGTCAGTCGGTATGTGGATGCAAGTTCACTGTTACCACATCCGTGCTCTTTCTTCTCTTTCATATCAAACACTTATTTCTAGCCCTTTGCTGAGCTATTGTTACTCTTGTTTTCATGCCTCTAGAAAGGAGCTGAGTCACACCTGAATCCCCTGGAAGGAAGAAAAGGGGGACTCTCGTGCTTTTTCCCCCGTAAGAGATTTGTTATTTGGAGACAACACTCAGCCCTGACCTCTTTAAGTATATTAGCTTGTTAAAGAGAAAAAGCTGCACTGCAATGCTGTAATTTACACACAGACACTCTGGATGGACAGTGAAGCATTTGGAAAATCATGAGAAATCATTAAGTAATGATTTAATAATTTTGCCTCTGGTCCAGTCCTCATGCTTTTGAAATTTAGGAGCTGAGAATCCTGTCACATTTATGATACTAATTCCGGAAAATCTATATGTAACAGCTTTGTAGACATTCTACTTCATCTCACAATCCTAAATCTACGTCATCAGACCTTTTAACCAGCTTGGAATGTTCTGCACGTATTTAAAACCATGTAAACAGAGTTAATATAAGGCCTAAATTAAATTACAGTAGATATCAGAATACGTTAAGATGTCAAATTAGCCTATTTCCCAGAACTACATATGGCAATAGAGCCCTCTAAGGGTTACAAAGCAAACTGATTGCTTTCTAGCTAAGCTATAATACTGCCAGTTACGTATTTAATTGAAACAATTATGTATATTCTCCACTTTTTTTGATGAGTTAATACAGCTATAGTGTATCACACTTAACGGGGTTAAATTTAAATGAGATGACCACACTATAAGGGTATCTTCTACAATAACTATCTTAAGTTAATGATATTGAATGATAATGGCTGTTGCCAATTAGAATTGAATTAATACGTGCCTACCTAATGGGCATACACACAACAAACCCAGAAGGCTTTAGTGCACTTTAACTGAGTACAATATTCTGACTGGTAGTATTTTAACCCATAATTTGCTAGGTAAAATAAAAAAAAGAAATGCAATGAATATTAACTGTAATACAATTAGTACACTTTTAGCATTTTCATTCAACATTTTGTATGAAACCCCAGCTAGACTTTTAAAAGAGGGTAGTTTTTGAGAGAACAAGGTCTCCGTCTTTCAGTTGAAAGGATTTTTGGTGATATTTTTGAGCTATTGCAGTCTGGAATTTGTCAATATTGATATGCATTAACATGCACAAGAATTAAATAAGTAGTCAGTTGAAAAAATGTGATAAAAATATCTTTTTTTTTCTGTAATTTTAGCTTACTTGGCATTTTATATTTCTCAATCATGATACAACCATGAGAAGTTGTCTTTAAATGTACTAATTTTACTGTTCACTTTACAAATATATTGATATAACTTGCAGTCATACTACAAAAAAATCTGAAAGACTCCAATGTATTTCACTTCACTTAAATTGTCAAAATTGTGATTTCAGAGTCTTTTTGGATGATTTCTCTTAATGTAGAAGTCTTGAAAGTCATAAATTCCATTTCTTGAGAGCTTGGAGAAGAGCTTGCTTTCTCTTTTCTGACATACACGTATAAATCATTCTCTCCAGTATATTTCATTCAGATATAAAACTTGCCAAACTTTTTATAAACTTTATAGAAGTTAATGGTTTAGGGAACCATAGCTTACCTATAAGCTATGTGTTCTGTACATTTTCAAATTCTTTTTTTAAGTATCAAACAGTTACTGACAAATCAGTTTCTGAAGAATCTCTATTTAATAATATTTTGGAATATTTTTACTTCTATTTCAAAGAAAAGTACATGGAAACCATATACCATTACAATTGTCATTGTTTGCCCACCTAACAATCCAGTCAGCTAGTTTTGCATGTTAGATTTGTTCTTCCTACAACATGGGGGAAGCATAAAACTTGGATAACACACACTATTTACTAATTAATTTGAATCTTTGAAGGTAAAAATCAATAAACCAATTTTCTAGAAAGAAATTGGTCTCATGAGCTTTTTTTATAAATTAGCTCTTCTTAATCAGAGGGATGTTGTGTCCTGCTTTTTCATAATTACGGTAGAATTGTTAGTCTAATTTAGGATTTAGGGCCATTGAAACAAGAAAATAGATAAAATTGGACTGTTTTTTTTGTGTTAACTCTATGATTTCAAAGAAAAAAACAGACTCTGATTACTTACAAACGGTCTCACTATCAATCAACCTACAAAACCAACACCTTTAAGTAAAGCCATTAGATCTATTTCTAATCCCATTTGACAACACTGCTGTGGATTAAATATATTTAAACACCCAAAAAACTTACAGTTCCCTGAATTCTGCTAGAAAATACTTTGCCATGAAGGGCTGAAGACTTCCATATTATTTGTTTGGTATATCAGCTTCCTGATTTTTGTGATGCTTTTGCTTGAGTACAAACCGTACTAATCACATTCTCTCCAGGGTGGCTATAGGAAGCTGATTACTCTGACTAATCCCCAAATCAAGGTGAAGAGTATGGTATCTGAGGCATGATTCTTACAGTTATGGACCTAAAATGATTCACGTCTTGTAGATCCTACTATATATTACTTCAAGACAGATTACTAATGAGCTGTTGGGTAGATCATTACTGCAGACTGCAAAGGAATAGCATACTTCTACCTTTGTTTGTGTATTTATCCCAATTCCGCACATGATTACTTAAATGACTTGAAGAATTTCTAAAAGCTTGTTTATACCATATTAAAACCCTTCCAAGCTTAGTCTTCCTGAAGATCAAGGTGTATCAGTTCTAATTATATGAAAAACATCACATCCTGCCCCGCTAGTTAAAACTACCTATAGGTGTATTTATAATACAATCCTAAAACTTGAGAGATAAGTAAAATTTCAGTGAAGGGTCCTAGCCTAGATACCTCTTTGTCCAGCTGAACTTCATTCTGCCTCCCTGCGGGTCACTGTGCAAACCCTTTTTCTCAGGTTTTTGCTGGAAGGGAGGAAAGGTATAGGAGATTGTATTTCTTTGATTCAGGGCTGGATTAACAAGCGTGTTATAAATGACACTTGGAACTTGTCCATTTTAAAAAATGTGCCTTGTTTCAATCAGTTCTGAATGCCTTGCTAATTAGTATAACATTTTCAGATGAAATAGGCAACACATTTGATCCTGACGTTGGTTTCAACTGCTTCTAACTCTGGACAGTGCCAAAGAAAACAGGACTACAATTTGAGTGGGACCACTTAAAGTCAGTGTAACATATTACCAGGTACAGCTCTTTTCCTGGCTTCGTTATGCTTGTGAAATTGTATGAGAAAGGTTCCTATAGTTCATATTTATATGAAACAATAAACACAAATGCAGGAAATGTAGAGGCCTTCTTTTTGAGTCCTCTGAGATATTTCCTATTCAGTACAACACTGTTCCAGTTTTGCAGCAAAACAGTGGTGTTAAGTATGGCCACAATTTGGAGGAACTGGTCAGAAGAAGACAGACTACAAAACAGAGGTCCATAAAGCACATCAGTTTTGAGTGATGAGGCTGGCATTTCACAAGCATGCTGGGTTATAATTGCCTAATCTTTTCAGAGTCGTTACATGTATGTGCATGCATGTAAATCACAGGAAGGGGACTGAATTCCACTCAAACTGGAAGTCTGTATTCTCAAAGAGGTGGTGGGTGGAAACAGAGCTCAGATGAATTGCAAGGATAAATAAACAGGCTCAAAACGCGGTACACAAAAGGGAACATCAAACACATAACTCTGCACCTACAACTTCTCAAATGAAGTCATAAAGCCTCTGAACATTGCCAAGTACCGTTTGCCAGATTGCAGAGAAAGTCTGAAGTGACTTCTGATACTCTGAGAACCTCAATCATGACTATAAGTGACTGCTAGCTACGTAACATGCTAAAAACAGACTTGGTAGCAATGCATTATGCAAGAGTGAATCACAAAGAAATGGAAGACATGCATAAGCTCTCTCAGTTCACGAACCAGACTGCTTCAGAAAGCTTTCCTGCATATTGTTCACACAATAATATAATTGTTTTGTTTTTCGTTGTTATACTTCTTTTTAATTGGTTGAAGACAGGAGCCTCCATATGAAATGCAGGTATGAGTGAAAAGGGTATTTATTTCCTTGCTGCATTAGGAAGTTTTTAAATACAAAATACCCCCACAGTCCTGACTGTGGAAGCATATATGCACATCATCACTGCTATAAGAAGTACTTTTTAATGTAAAAAGCAAGAGTGTCAACATTTGAAAGTGACTGGAAATGTACCTTGGAGCTCAGATAACAATTTATGCTTTCAAAGGCTACAGTCCAAGCCTTCCTGGCCATTCCAAAATGCTGCAGAAAGTATTTATGAAGTTATGGTGAAAAGCTCTACAGAACCGGCTCAAAAGGAAAGCTTTAAGTCAGCTTTTGCGTGTGAGATAGTGACATCCAGTGGCGAGTTTTGTTAACTGTAATGATCTCTTCCGCTCATGCACAGAAAAACACCAATACATGTATTTTGTTGAAACACATTAAAATATTTTAAACATATTTAGAAATACTAAAAACATGTAAATAGACAGATATACACAATATGAGTTTCCTAAACAGAGAAACATACTTTGATATAGTAATTATAAAAATGGTGTGTTCATCTACAGTGAAAAATTACATTTTGGTTCTGTAACCAGAAGTAACCAAAAGTAACCAAAAATGTTTAGGTGTATTTAAAGAAATAGAACATTCCCTACATTGCAGCTGTATTCTTTTCTATCTTGTTCACACAAAGAATCACTACTCCTTTTCCTGACATTCCCAGTTCCTATAAAAAAACAGAGTTCAAGATTTGAGCTTATGATTCTTGAAATCCACAAAGCAATTCTCCATAGACTTTTCCTCCATTCAGGATTCACAGCAGATCACCATCTAACATAGCTTTTCTAGAGTAGATCCCTTCTTTTAAGACCCAGCTGATGAAAAGTAGTAAGACTGTCCTTCAAAGTTCTTTATTTAGAATACACACAAGGATGCAGACCTCAATGTACTGTCCTTCTGTGCTTTTGGGAGACAGGGAAATCATAGAATCATAGAATCATTAA
>NW_009242918.1:0-7718 GCF_000690835.1 Fulmarus glacialis | reverse complement strand
CGGGCAGGGCCAGGCACGGTCGGAGCCGGCCCGTCCGCTCCTGGCTCTTTGCGGCCCGCGGGGCTCACTGCTTCTCCCCGGCGGCTCTTCCTCCGCCTGCCTGTGGCCTCCACGCGGGGCCGGGGCCGGCAAAAACTAGTTGAGGGCGTTACCGTGGGCCTTTTGGTCAAGCGAAAGGATTTTGTGCAGTTCGAAAGCTTGGGAAGCTGTTTTAAAGGCTGTGAGAACCTTGAGTCTCGCAATGGGTATATTCTCGCCTAAGTTCTGTCAATTCTTCCTGCTCCCAGGTGTTCAAACGCTTCGTCGAGATTGGCAGAGTTGCCTTCATTTCCTTCGGGCCGCATGCTGGCAAGCTGGTGGCCATTGTGGATGTTATTGACCAAAATAGGGTAAGCTATGAGTACTGTACCTTTATTTTCTCCTTTCTGCCTTAACAGAAGCTTGTACGCTCAGAGTGTATCGATTTTGAAGGAATTTTCTGTGAATAGATTTTTCAAAGAAATAAGCAATTGACAAAAAGGTGGGATTTAACAGCTGTTGTTGCATTTGAAACTTTCAGTAGCAAGCTTTTTTCACTGGCAAGTGATATATTCCCCTCTCTGCTATGTTTCCTAGGAGTAGAAGTGGACAAGTGATGTCAGTTGGAGTCTAAAACTTATGAATGGAATGGCATTAATGTATGTTTAAAGCAAATGTTTGGGCTAGGGGACTCTTTTCGCTTAACGTTCCTGAAAAAGATGGAAAACAAAGAAAGTTGAAGTATGTCATCTTAGTTCTGTGTGCTTTTTTTAAAGTTCAGTTTGTTTTTTTTCCAAAGACAAAGATGGGTCTTTAACATTCTTTCTGTAAAGCTTGGGTTGTATATGCAAGACTTAACAATCTCAGGTTTTGTCTGCATAACATTTATTTCAATTTTGGACTATTGTTGTCGAGATACTGTTCATACAGGAAGCTGCTGTCTAAATCAAGTATGATGGAAAAACGGCTACAAAACCCCCACATTTGTTTTCCTTTTTCAGGCGCTGGTTGATGGCCCCTGCAGTGGTGTCAGAAGGCAGGCTATGCCCTTCAAGTGCATGCAGCTGACTGACTTTGTTCTCAAGTTCCCACACAGGTGAGTTGTTGGCATTTTTTGACCTGTGTGAAAAAACATGCTGTCACTTGATGACTGAATTATGTGATCTGATGCTTGCTAAATCTAGGAAGTTCATACAGCGTTAAGTCACTGGATTAACGTGTGCACAGTAAAAATTTGGCAGACCATGTTATCATAATTGAATACATTTAAGTTTTCGTTACCAATATTGGCTGATAACCGCTGCTCAGGAGCAAAGGAAATGGCACACTGGGCTAGGCAACTTGCAGGTAGTTGTGGGGTGGATGGTGTGGGGGGAAGCAGTTGCAGTAAATACTGTGCAGCTTTGCTTTTGCTATTGCTTAGGTCACCTTCAGACATTAAATAAGTTCCCTGCCTACAGAACTACATGAAACTGAAGGAGGCTGAACTCATTCTGTTCTCTTTAGCTTAGTTACTATATGAGTTTCTGTAATTTAGAAACAAAAAATTGCTGCATTTCTGATTCTGAAGCAGTCCTAGGAATAGTGTGTGAGTATGCCTCTTGGAGTCCCTCATCTATCAGTGTTAGCAAAGCATTTACATAACAAAATGTTAATTAGCCCACAGAGATGTGTGTGGCATTGACTTCAAGTAAATGTCTGAAGTAATGTAGAAGGGTGATCTTCCCTTGTATGAAATTTGATGGGCCAGCATCAGAGAGAACCTTTTTTTATAAAGACTGTGGATATAATTTTATGACTGTTCTAATGCAGTGCTCGTCAGAAGTGTGTGCGACTGGCCTGGGAGAAGGAAAATATAAATGAAAAATGGGCAGCGACAAGATGGGCAAAGAAGATTGAAGCCCGAGAAAAGGTACAGTTTTTCACTGATGGGTAATAAATGTTGTATTGCTTCTGCTTACTAAAATTAGGTGCAATCTAATAAAGTACGTGTTTTCAATTGCAGGCTAAGAGTAAAGATAGACAAGGCATAGATTTTTAAAAGTTGCTACCAATCAGCTTCAGCTTCTTGTATTTTAACAGTAAACGTGGTTTTGTTCAGTCATTTCTGTAACCACCGCTTTTCCTGCACCATCACTTCACAGCAAAAGCCTAAATAGTGAACTAGTTCCAGATGTGCAGCTAAATCTAATTTGGAGATGATCAGAGTTACTTGTGGAATGCTTTGAAACAGAGTTTTACTACTTGCATATGTATATATCAGAGCTTCATGACTGATTCTTTTCAAACAGAAAGCCAAAATGACTGACTTTGATCGCTACAAGGTTATGAAAGCAAAGAAAATGGTAAGTGTTTGAGTGTCGCTTCTTTATGGGGTTAATGCTTGTAGCTTTCACTTTAGAGCCACATACAGATGTTAGTAGCCCTACTTTTATAGCTGGCTTGGGTTATGGAGTGACACAAAGGATGTGTGAATGCCTTGAATTTTTCATGCTTCTTTAGCCACCACTTTCTCTTCAGTAGTTGATTAAACTTGAACCCACATGATCTGTGTGTCAGTCCTCCAAGTTATAGCTGAGGAAGGAATTACCTGCTGGTGAAATCAGATATTCTTGGTGGGTTACTGTTAGTATTTCAGTCTGTAATGAATGTCATTACACATGAAATACTGGGGTGCCCAAGTTACCAGCCAGAATGATGTTGTCCACTTGGTAGATCAGAACAGTTTTAGGTGGAATTTGACATTTTAAAGGTAATACATGGTAAATCTTTTGACTATATAATATAAATATAATTGGTTAGGAAAGGGCAGAATCTGAAAGCTTAGTATTTAAATTAAGGCATAATATTTGAGCTGTTGCTGTTTTCATTCTAATTAATAGTAAACATTTACCTTTTTTACAGAGAAATCGGATCATCAAGCACGAAATGAAGAAGCTCCAGAAGATGTCTTCTAAAAAAGGCAAGAAGCCAGAGAAGTCAGAGAAGGCGCAGAAGTCAGAGAAGGTGCAGAAGGCACCGAAGGCGCAGAAATAAAATGAACTTCTAGTTATGTATGACTTTGTGTCCTTGTTCTGATTCTTTAAAATTAACAAATGGTTAAACATCTGATTTAAATTGTAATCTAAGTTCACTTTTGCTTCTGACCAAGAATTGTTGTCTGTCTCATTTATTAACGTCCAAGTGTTGGGGTTCTGGTGTTTCCCAGGAACATGCAGAAATGTTTTTGTCGCGTTCCGTGAAGTCAACCATACAGACTATGCTCAGTACTCTATACCTGATGCCAGTTGAAATATTTGCATACCCAGTTATTTGAAGTAGGTGTCTGCTATTGAAATGGTTGGGAATGAACAAAATTACTTGCATAGTCTTGAGTGTGAAAGATGAGAAATAATCACTTACACTAATTTTTCTGTATAAATTAAGGCATAACCTGGAAGTATGTGTTCTGGTTAGAATACAAGTATGTCAGTATTTGAAAGACTGACAAATTGCTGTTCGAACACTTCAAATTACTCTATTTTCTAAAAAACTTCCACTGTTCTTTAAGTAGTGACCTGGAATACTTACTTACTTCAGAAGTCTAACACCATAGTTGTCCTGTAAGCGCAGTTACAACAACTGGTGACATATTAACAGGATGGAAATTGGTGACTCGTGTTTAAGCATGCTTGCTTTTCAGAATGTTTCAACTTAAGAGTTATGTCAAGACCTGAGCCTAATTACAGTTCCTTAAACTATGTGGCATATAATTCCCACTTTTTAGTCAAAACCACTAAGTAAGAGGCATGACCTAAAAATTACTCAAGCCATCTGAAACACTGAAGTGCTCAATTTAGTCTTTGCACTATAAAATAACGTTTATGTATCTCAAATGTCAACATCCATCTTTTCCTGTGTTTTCTCCTGTGTAGTTTGTTGGCAGGGGATATATTTTCTTCATATTGAATGAAGAAATTGTGGAAGTCTGAGATCTCTGGTAATTGAAAAGCAAATTATTTTTACAGTCAAATATAAAATGGAGGAGGGAGAATATATATTTTAAAAAATGAAGGTTGTAGGACCTTTAAATATATTGTCAAATATATACTCAAATATATATTGTCAAATACACTGATAAGCATGTGTTTTCACAAATGTGTGCTTTTAAGTAGTTAATGGCTAGTGTTGCTTATTTCAGCCAGAATTAGGCATCTGCATGCTCAAACACTTAAAACTATACAATGTTGTCTTGAGCTATTTATATGCCCTTGGAAACTGAGCACATGGTTGATACGAATGGGTATAACAGCTAAGGGAAAAAAACCCAGAAATGATGCAAACTGGGATTAAAACCCATGTTCAAGCATCTGGAGATCTTGATTTTAAATTGGATTTTAAAGTGATTAAATCCACCTGCTCTAAAACTCCTAACTTGAAAGTAGCTTGAAAGGTGTATCAACCTGGAAGTCCTTTAAGGTGAAAGAGTTACTCCTTGGGGTTGTTTTGAGTTTTTTATGTACTACTGTTAAACTCAGTTAAGTAAGACTGGGGAAAAATTGCTAAAAGTGCCTGTAGAGAAAATAGATGTGCCTTCAATCATAATGAGCTCACAAATGCTTTTTTTACATTATTTGCTCGTTTTTAAAGGTACTTGCTTCCAAATAATAACTTTGCCTATGGCTGCAGCAATTTATCAAGTGTTTTCACTCCTACCAGTACCACTCGGCAGCTACTGAGGTATCTGAAAAATTTCCATGGTACGAAGTGTACCGTAACCTGCCAAGCTGCCTAGCAGCTGTCATTTTCCTGAAGAGGAACCTTGTAAGGGTACAAAACGTGCCCAGGGGGAGGGCTGCCTACCTGTGGGGCGGTTGTGTCTGCCCGAGCTCTGCACCATGGAAAGGGGTGTGCTGGGGGAGCGGGCACTAAAGATTAAGGCGCTGTTAGGGAGAGAGAGGGTTACATGCCTTAGAAGAAAACTTGGTTCTGTAATACCATGTCTGCCATCAAGTGCTTCTGTGAAAGTACCATTTTTTTTACAGTTCAGAGGAAAGGGGAGAAGAAAAATAGTGGAATATACCGGTCTTTGGTACCTGCGCTGTGTCTTTCTGAAGAGCGTGTTCCATGTGAGAGCGTCTGGTGCTCCTTTTAGCAACTCGTGAAACCTCTCTGAAACCTGCAGCTCTGTATCGTTGGTAGTCCACCTTCCTTTCAATCCACGAATGTTGTGCCATCTGTGTTGGTTTGTCCGTTTTTTTAAAGCTACGGGGATACAGAAAAGTATACTGCAGGATACTGCAGAAGTACACTTTTGTTTCTGAAGGTTACCACACGGTGGCAACATTAGCTCTTTACAAGGTTGTTCCTAAGGCTTACCCAAACCAGGCAACCGTGCTGCCTTTCCGTGCGAGGAACAGTGCCAAACAAAGGGGATGGCACAAACATTTGAGAGCAATGGATGTGCTTATCCAATTCTTTATTTTGCCTTTATGGTTGACTAAAATGTACTTTGCTGGACGAAGGATATACTTCTTTAATTTACTTTGTGGAGCTGAGTGTAAAGAAGTAGGACCTACTGTTTAGAAAAAGCCTAAAGTGAAGTCCCAGTATTTATTTTCTCAGCTTATGTCAAGCAGAAGATGTAGGGGGCTTGCTGGGGGCAGAGGGGGGAATGTACCCTATCCCAGCTTACTCTTGAGATCAGCAGATAGTTGCTGTATTTCTAAACCGATACCAATGGTTGGCAAACCCAGTCCTAATCTCTGTGCTGCAAAGTCTGGGGGACATGAGCAATTCTAGGAGTGGGATTGGACCCCTTAGCGTAAGCCGTAGTTAAAAGGTGTAAAATCTGATGTTACTGTGAAACAGCTGCTGTTCTGGACTGAGTGATTTGCTGGTGATGCATATTTCTTCTTCTTCTTCAAAAAAGGTTGTATTTAAGTGCTTTTGGTTCTTGCCTAAACATGTCTGTTGCTGTGTTTGGTATCTGAACGTGTTTCAATTTTTTTTTGAGATGTAATAGACCTGAAAGAGGAATCTCTGGATTTACTGATCTTCCTGGTTTTCAAATACTAGTATTCAGACTGTCCTTCAGTCGAGGTTTGCTTGGTGACCATGACATTTTCAAATCATTTGGTCTTGTAGTTACCTATATGTTAATAGTAGATAATATTTTCTGTTCTGAACTACTTCTGTGCCACTGATGCTGACCGTGGACTTGTGGCAAATCTGGTCCAGTTTATAGCTGGATTTCCTCTATTTATTTTGTCTTACTTCACTTGTAGTGCCCCTTAGATGTTTCCAGCCCTGTATGTTTCTCTCCTTTCCCTCTGCCCACGTTGATAAGGTGTCTCTGAAAACTCCACGTGCCTGCCTTTCATCGAGATTAAAAGGTGCCAATTTCTATTCGCAGCATTATTGGTATATGACTAAGTACAGCTTACAAGCAAGAACTAGTAAGAGGAGCTAATTACGGAGATGGCTGTGTGGTCTGGGCTTTACTCATTTCAGGTCTTCAGCTTTTGGTTCTTCCTTTGTATAATTTCTGTTTTGTTTTGTTTTTTTAATTTGGAAATAGTTTTTAATGTTGTTTTGAGCTTGAAGTTGCATATATTGTTGTCGCACTCAGGTACTTTTGAGTTTATACTGGGATTTCCTTCTCTGAAGCAGAAAGATCTGCTTTTACCTGTTTAAGCACTGCATCCGTAGTTGTGCTGAAGTACTGCAGTCCTTGTCCCTGCCTTGACACAGGCAGTCGCCCTGTGGATACTGGTGATGTACCCACATCCTCTCTTTTTCCCTGAACTGGTAACAGGCTTCATTCTTGGATGCTGTGCAACCTCCAGTTCACAGTATCCTTAATTGGGAATTTGGCCCAACCTTCACTGTATGCAGCTGACCACAGTGTCATATTCTTGTTTTAAATAAATGAAGAGTGGGTCATTTTTTCCCCACCTCACTTTCAGCGATCATAAGCCAGTCTGAGCGATCTCCAAGTAAGTCTTTGTAGCAAACTCTCCCTCCTCCCCCAAAAGCTTTCAGACCACTATATGCATCCGAATTAGAGAAGTCTTCCAGCTGCAGTCAGCTATTCGTGCTGATCACCAGCCTAGAAATTACACCATTGCCACCGGCACGGAGCCACTTCCTCCTTCATAAGATGCATTGACCTAGTTCTTATTACAGAGGAAGTACTTTTTAACATTTCCCCAGTGGCCTCCGGTATGAGGGTATTTTTCAGGATATTTTGTTCTGCAACTGTTTGGGAGAATTGTTCCTTGCATATTGTGAGGAGAGGCCCTGACCTGCTCATCATGGCCCTCAGCAGAGCTGAGCTCTTCCCTTGCATCTCCTTTAGGTTGCTTGTGGAGCGTGGGTGGTGTTTCGGGGCACTGTACTGCTGATAAAGGTTTATATGGCAGATTCTCATCAGGAAGCTCTGCTTTGATGAAAATGATAGATGCTCTGAAAAAGTAATAGTGTTCATATTTAAGTAGCATTAAAGAATATTATCTTTGAGATCAGCTGGAACTTTACCTAAGGACACCCAGTGGGAGGGCACAACTTCTGAATATTTTTCACAATAACTCAACAGCCGAGACTTTTTAGCGCCACTGTTTGAACCTCATATTTACAAAAGCCATTAAACAAAAGAAGGGGCCATTGCTAGCTGTGTTGTTGCAGTCAGATGCTGCATAGAATCATAGAATCATAGAATC
>NW_009242917.1:0-7943 GCF_000690835.1 Fulmarus glacialis | reverse complement strand
TCTATGATTCTATGATTCTATAAATCAGATTGATTCTGCATATAAAAGGACATTGCTGCAATTGAATCACATACATCCTATCACTTTAAGCAAAATATTAAAGAGAAAAAAATTAATTACAAATAAACCCCTACTATCTACCTTCTCTCCCCACATCCACATATACTTTTATCTGTGACCATTCATCTTTGTGTCAGGTTGTTACTTTTTTCAACTTGGGGTTGGAACCTGTCCAGGATTTGACCTCCCTTTTCTGTGAAAAGAATATGATTTTATTTCTGAGAAGCTCCAAGTACATTTTGGAGTTTTTATCTTTTTTTTTTTAAAATAAGATTAATACAGTCGACACCTTTATACTGCACTCTTATTAGAATATCCTAGAAAAAGACAAAAATTACCTGCAACTGTCCTGCTGCAGGATAAAAATGATGAGTATGTGCTAACAAAGTTTTTAGGAGGCTTGAAGATCTTAAAAATTATGTGCATCTTTAAACAAGACAAGGTAAAAATATTTCATTTTTATTTCATTTTATTTCAAATTTATTTCCTTTGTAAGTGGTTCCAGACATTGCAAGTTATGTTGTTGGTATGCTGTTATTTTCCTCGAAAGAGTCAGTTACTTCACTTGCACTATTGAATTTTGGGATATTGCGGTGTGAGCCAAATAGCACACAGAGTCTGATGCTTAAATGACTCTCTTACTGTCTAGATTTGTAATGTCTTCATCTTTGAGATATTTCAGAATTAATTCTTCTAAGGATTTTTGTTTTACTAGTAGCAGGTTACTACAGCATGCTTCAAAATTTTGTGGATAAAGCATTTGCTTGGCTGTGGATATACCTTCTTTCCACCTAATGGATGTGAAATCAGTTTTGACGTAGGTCTTCTCAGGAATGCTCTCCTTTATTCTGTTTTCCTTCGTTTTACCAATAGGTGAGCAAGTTACACAGATATCAAAGACATCTAAGAAGAATGGAGCTAATGAATTCATCCTTAGTCCTCAAGAGGTCTCTCTTATTTTATGAATTCTTTGTAGATGTAAGTCAGTTTGGACTAGTGAACATTGTTTCAAACTAATGTATTTTCAGATTTTCAAGTTGTTCCTCAAAACCTCCCTTACTATCTGTTTACTGCTAAGAACCGTTTTTAAACTTTTTTTTTTCTCTGCCAAAATACCATTAACACCAAGAGAAATCTAATAGCACAAATTTGTTTTGATTCTCTACTTTACAGTCCTCTCTGGAGTTTCCAATTATTCCATTATTTACCCCTACACTATCCTTTCCCTTCGCTCTCCCCTGCCCCTCCACCTTGAGTTTCTGTAAATTAATATGAAGACAAGTGTCTTTCTGTGACAATCACATTTCCATAAAGTAGGCCCCTTTTGCTATTCTGCTTTCACATCTTTCAAGGCCAGCATGGCCCCATACTTTGCAGGCCTAAATTTCCTAGTTGGAAATTTTAGTGTTTCTATCAAGGACATATTTGATGTTCTTCTTAAAATGCTAGCTAGTGGAATCCAGACATCATATCAGAATCTCAGGTTTCATTTTTTAAAAAATTATTTGCAAAATGTAATTGTTCTGCGGAAAGACCTGAAAACATGATTGCCATCTTAGAAACCGGAAAGTAGGAAAGAAAGAGAACTCAATTAAAAACTACTTATTTAAGCTGACTTGTTTGAGTCAAACCTCACGATATGTGTACATTCAGGACACTTGACCTCGGCAATACTGCAGCTCACTGAGGCAAGCGGCCATTAAAAGCAAAGGCTCATGAGAACCTCGGGTGACAGGAGTGAGACCTAAGGCACCCTTTAGTTAACCATTACTGCTGCATCGTTATAGAGAAGCAGGGGCCTGCCAAGATTCTCAGATTTGCTGAGTTTGCTCCTACATAGTGGATGGCCCTATTACAGCATTCACATTAGAAGGAGTTTGGATGCTCTGATGGATCAACTTTGGACTGTACTATGACTTTTCCCATTTGCAGAGATGGCCTCCTTTATATACAAGGCTGGAAAGGAGACTACACCGCCTTCTCACCATCACCACCGCAGAATTTCATCTTCCTTTTGAATCCTATGAAGGATGCTCCAAAAGTTCAATGAGCTCAGCAGGGTATGGCCAATGAGTGTGATGCGGGACTAGAAACAGACTGAGTTTAGACTTGGAAATAGGGACTTTCAAGTGTGTGCAAGTAAGGTGGAACTATGAGGCTAGAAATAAGGAATACATGGACCCTGGGCCAAACCACTGTCACCTTCTACTGCTTGTAATGAAAGAAAGTGGCACAAACTTCACGAGCAAACCTCGGATAATTCTTTTGTCTTCAAAAAAAGTGATTCAACAGTAAATGTAATAGATAGAGATAAAAGACAGCCACCTAATACAGACCAAATCCTGAATTCACAAAACAATTTTTCTTTTCATTTCACATTTTAAAGCATGGGGCCAATCCATGGATTTTTGCATGCGTAAATAAGATAAAGTAACACAGCAGCAAGAAAGGATGGCCAGTGGAGACAGAGATTTGGGGTTTCTCCCTGCTATTCCACAGGCTATCCATATGTCTTTGGACACATCATTTTGTGCTTGACTCAGCTGCCTAAACAAAGACATTTCATGTCATTTGTAAAGTCCAAGTGTACTCAGGTTATTCATACAAGGGCTAAAGCCCTTTTCCTGCCTGTATCTATCTCAACGTCTCTCATCTGAGATGCAGATGATCTCCACGCTTACTCTTCCTGCTCTCACAGCAGTCTTGTATAGTGGAGTTGTTAAGCATTAGCAGGTTCTCAGAGTTGGAGGCCCCACAGGTATCAGCCCCACTCTCATAACCGGAGGAAACCAAGGACTTGGTTGATCCTTAGAAAAGGTGGGGGCCAGGGCAGAGGCAAGAAAGCAGAAATTCAAACCCGTGCTGGGGTCTGGACTGTCCTGTAAACCCGTGACTGAACTGGCTACCCTATGCACAGAAGATGCACTACCATCTCCTCTTCTTCCAGACATCCAGGGAGGAAGGGAACTTACCGTACCCTAAGGACTGGCAGTCTGGATATCAATCTTTCTATTCATCACTCCTGGCTCCTCAAGTCACCTCTTGATCAAGTGAAGAAGAAAGCGTATGTGAACTAACCAAGTTAGTGGACAGAACAGGAACCACAGGGCTCCTCCTAGACCCCTTTCTTGTGGAAGTATTAGGAGAACATAAGCCAGTTTTTGTGCTACTGGAGGGAGACAGTTCTCACAGTACATGCTGTGGGGCCCACAAACTCTCAGCAGTCCATGCAGGGCTTCCACTTCAAAAAATGTATGCAATAGGTCCCAAAAGAAAGCATAAATTACCCTGGGCTCTTCTTCCTTCCCATACTACTAGCTAATATTTGTAGTCATATTTATTCCATGAAAGCCTGATGACTTCAAAATAAGACTTTAGAAGGTCTACAGATACCACTATTTTGCACCGCAGTAAGACAAATCTACAGAGTTACTTGCAGTGCCATTTACTTAATATAGCATAATACCTTCAATTTGTACTAAAAATTAATTTTAGAAATTCACTGTTATGTGATAGCAGAAATGTGCTTTGTAATGGACTGAAAATTTTGATGACCTGTGAAGAGTTGTCATACATCTGTGATGCTGTGCCAGATCTTGAATTAAAAATGTTTAAGCACTAAGTGCTTTTTATAAATATATTTCATTAAAAAAGAAAAATTTGAAAGAATCAGGGTAATCATGAGACACTCCTTTTCTGCTCATAAAAATAAAGCAGCTCATCACAATTGGGTAAAAAGCTTTTCTTTGCTTCCATCATACCCATGACCTTAACTTCTCTAAAATTCTTTGTCACAATTAGTCTCATTTAGATCATTACTTTTGCTGAGGGCTCTGTCTAGTTCATTTCTTTCCTCGCATGCTATATATTCACCAACATGTGCAACACAGTACTCAAGGTGATATTTGGAGCTTATCAACATGTACCATGTAGGACAATTTTGATAATGTCCCAATAAGCTGCCACTGACTAAACAGCAGTCTAAAATCCATTTGTTTCCATTAATCTCTGAAAGTAAACCATTAAAACTGATCCTCTTCCTTGATGGACAATAAACTAAATACAAATCTCACAATAAGAAGTTAATGATCTGTCCCTAACAACGCTGTAACTTTGACATACTCAAGCACCTCCTCTCTCCGTCTAGAAACGAGATCCAGTACGTCACCAGATACATGCACTGAGCTGGAAATTGTCCATTTGTTACCCTTTTTGCCATGCTAGATTCCGCTTGTCGCAGTTGGCTATGGGTATCACTCTTAACAGTGTTTTTTATTCCGTTTAAGCTCCAAGCCAGGATCTACAGTCAAACAAAGCCTTTTTTGGATTAGAAAATGATGTGACTCCACATATCCAATGAATCAGATATGCCCTCCACATTAACTTTAATAGAATCAAACTAACAAGAAGAAAAATAAAGTAATGGCAAAAATTAATTGAATTTTCATCATAGTTATTTACAAACTACGTCCGTCCTCACTTTAATCTTGGGTTTAGTCTCCAATCCTGTTCCAGCTGCAACTGATTGCCAACTGACAGGTCTTTTGAAGTCTGCCACACAAAATGTTCCAGACCTTAAAAGTACAATAACCACATATTACCCCTCCATTCCTAAAGCACCATGCTCCTCATCTGTAATTTTAACTTACAAATTTGAAGTTTTATCACCAAGTATGACATAGCTCCACTTGGCAGAGTTGTGGAAGTAGAAAAGGCAATTTGCCAGTCAGGAAGCTGGACAAGAGCCATTCTGCACTTAGCACATGACTTAAGACAGCCAACGGTTAGCTTAATGCTGCCCAAGCTGAAATGTCCTTCCAGGGGCTGTTCTATCTGACAGCTTTGCTCTTTCCATGCTCCCTCCCATTATGCCACTTCTTAAGCCTTTACGTGGAAATAGGTTGTCTAGAGCTGGTGATGCTGCCTTTTTGGCAGTTAAGCATTTCTTTAAAACAGTAGCATCCTAAAGGGCTGTTTAGAGCAGGTTTCCAGCAATAACTACATTTTCTTTTTTTTTTTTTAACTTTTCAAAATTTCATTTAGAATCAGTGTCAGAATTCCTCCTGCTGTTGACAACAACGCAGTCCCAACAAGGGGAGAGACTTTTTCTGCCCTAGAAATTCCATGGTCTGTGCGTGTTTCTAGTTTTTTTCTGTTCTCTGAAATTATATAGAAAAGTATCTGATCAATAGATCAGATCAGTAAAGCAATAGATAGTATATTCCTTTATAATTTTTCATTTAACCTCCTCAGATAGTCAATGACTTTAATACTTTCCTCACATTTTTTTCCACTCCTATTTTCTATTGGAAATTTGTACTTTTGTCCAAGTTTTCAATAACCTGGAAAGCTTTTGCAACCTGTTTTCATTGCACTCGCACATTAAACCTCATCTTACCACCTCACATCCTGTTTGCAATGGATACTGAATAATAAGGCTTGCTGCACTTCCTCAGTGCTGGTTTGTGGTACTGCCAACACAAGAGAAGAAAATCTGGAGTGTCTAAGACAGCTTGTCCGGTTCTGGCCTACAGCAAGGGGAAAGTATCCACCAAACGTAGAGGGATACACAATTCTGTTACTACTCCATGAATCACCAATAAAAGGTAGGAATGGGGTCAGTTTGGCTCATACCATATATATGTCAATTTTATTTGTGCATGCCACCTGTCTACATGCCCTTCTACAGTATGATCAAAGCCACCAACACACAGAGTTGCTAAATCTCCATGGGCTACCAGAAACTTTCCATATTTAAGATCAGAGTACCCACAGTCACACTGTTCTCCTACTCCTCCTGAATGAACCATAATGAATCAGGCTAAACCTTTAGGGTGCCCTCCAGACAGTCTGAGCATCTATCATACGGAGAAGTTTCAGATAGCATACCTGTTTACAGCTGTCTTGGTCAAAAGAGATGACAGCTTTTCAAATGTGACGTGCCAAATATCTACTGATGGTCAAACTTATATTCCTTTTGCAATTTTTACTAGTGGTATTTATTAGGTAAGATCTCTATCACCTCTTAGTTCAATCCATTGCCCACTACCTGAAAACAGACATCAACTTTTAAGTCAACTTAAAGAAAAAATAACTGTTCAATATACCTATATTCGTCTAAGAAGCACAACACTCATCGATACCATACAACACAAGTTCTATGTTTAACAGTCACACTTACGAGTAAGAATAATTTCAGTGTAATAGCACACGTATCCACTACCTAATATTAGAATTCAGGTAATATATTTTGGAGCTTAGTTTTATCAGGAATTGGTTTGCTTGTTTTTCACGGAGAAGTCTTGGCCAAATCAAGAAATGAACCTTTGTAATCCAAATTTTCATGCCACTTTACACTGAGAAACAGCATATGAAATTTCTACAGAAAAAGGCTGTTGAAGGCGTGTATTGCTCTATGCTGAAGGGAAAGCTTATAAAATGGAACAATGCAATGGTGCTCAGAAAAGTCCTTAAATCTGGTATCTGAGATGCGAAAGAGGGGAGCCTTTGTAAAAGTGCAGTTTTCCAGAAACAAACCTGTCTTTTTGTGACAATTAGATGGGAATAAAGGAGGCTAACAAGTCTTCTCTCCTACCTTTATTTGAGTATTTGCTCTGTGGTAGAAGCCAGTTGTGTGAGAAACCACACAGGATGATGCATACATCCAGGACAGGACCACAGGAGGGTGTTTGAGTCTTTTTCCCCTCCCTTGAATGTCAGGTTGGGAAATGCCAGGATAGGCCTTCCCATTTTCTCTCACCAAAAATCCAGATCCCTTCCAAATAATCAGCTTTTGCTTGAAGTCCTATCCACATCCTCGAAAAACTTTATGCAGACATGCTCCTTATCGAAGAGAGGGTCCTGAGGTGGCCCATTCTTGATAAAAGCAACTGCTCCCCTGTTGAGAGGCAGCACATTGAGGGGAAAAGAGTAAAAGGAAATACATTAAACTAGTACAATAAATACTGACTTATCACAAAATAAATATTCCCCATATGCATATGTGTGTGTATATATATATGTATGCATGTTAATAGCACATGTCACACAAGGTTACACTTGGCAATTATTCTTCCTCCCACTCAGTATTTTGCTGCAATTTTCCTCAGAGACCAGCCACTTAGTATTTTGGATTATGGGGTCTGTTGTAGCTACAGCTATATTACCGATAGCACAAAGACATATATTTTATGTAAATTGAGAGCTAAATCTGAACTTTTCGAAAGTTTGAGATGGTAGTATATACAGGTTTTTTAAAAGGCTTTATTATTCCAAGATCAGGGCCAGCTGCAAAGATTGGATTCACATCCAAAAACACGTATTAAAGCATACACTTCTTGGTAGAAAGAAGTTTTAAAACCTGTCAAGCTGAGAACAACACTCTTTTTGTGTGCTGTCTGACAATTCAGTTACAGATTGACCCTATTGGTTTTTTGGTAATTTAAATATGATTGTTGGCAAAGCAGAAAGGGGTGGGGGAGTTGTACAGGGAGGCACGCAGCGGGAAAGAAGAAAGCATTTCTGATTATACAATATATCCCTGACATATTGTTACACACAAACCCAATATTTAGCATTTAAAAAAGACGAAGAAGAAAAAAAAAGAAAAACGATAAAAGAAACAGCAGCTGTTTCTATGTGATGTCAGAGAACAGGTGTGATACAAATCTCCATGCCAGCGCAATCACATTGATCTCCTGATGATACACGCATGAAGCACATGTGCAAACGTTATCGATCCATCCGGCATCTCATTTCCAGGAATACGGCCTGAAAATGCCTCTCTATAATTGAAAACATTATCAGGATAAACACCGTATTGGCCAATTACTAAAAACCACACACAAACTGAGTAAGAAGAGGTGAGCCTGCCGCGGACAGCG
>NW_009242916.1:0-7920 GCF_000690835.1 Fulmarus glacialis | reverse complement strand
TCCCCTGGTTGTCCCGGACATGGCTTTTGCAATCCCAGAAGGAGGTAGAACTTCTGGCTATACAGATTTGTCTATATATTAATTTATAGATGATTTGTCCTACATAATCTGCTCATTACCAAGCAAATATACCGCATTTCACGTTCACATTAATAAATTTCCACTCTGTTCTGCTGCATTAAACTGATCTCCGTAGATTAGTTCAAGTGTATTGCAGGTTATTCCTATCAGAGAGTTAAAAATTCCTGTAGACATGAATTAAAATATATTCTAGTGCATATTTTTTATAATTATTGCTTAATTCAAAGAATTGAGGGAAGTCCACATCATATGCATAGACCCTTTATGCTGATCCACAGTGTAAAAGAGGCACACCAATAAGGAAGTCATTGTAGGATCAGTGTCATAGATTATTATATGCAGCAACATAAAGGAACAAACAGGAATTAAATAATTAAAAATCATCTTAAGCAGCAAATTAAATAATTAAAAACCATTGTAAGATATTGCAATAAATTAATGTCATTAAAAACACAAGCAATGCAGACAAGCCAGATGCCAGACATAAAGATCCAGCAGCGCTTATTTGGCTGCAGTTCAGATCTGTTTGTTCCATGAGTCCAAAAGAGTGGACAGAAGCCCGGTAACCTGGAGGAAAGGATCTGACCTTCTCTTCTGTAGTGACTCTGCTTTGCCGACTTCTTATAGCAGTTTCACTTACTACTTTATCTTCCACATAGCCAGGATCTTTCTCCCAGATGCTAGTTGACATTAGCCTGCAGCTGGTGCATTGGCCACCAGCCACCTTTTGATCCTCTTTCTTTTCTTAGACTGTGAAAAATTCTTCTTTAGGTATGGTGTCATTATTTTTTTAATGTTCTTAGACTCTGGTCACATCTGTTGTAAATCTTTTGTCTTTCTGTACAATATGAAGAGCTTTTGGCTCTTCCCTTTCCACTTACACCCTGTGTTTCTTTTTGATAGGCCTCCTCCATTTCTTTGTTCGGTCTATTCACCCCAAATCATGAGCATGTGGCGTGCATTGAATACTGATGTTCACCACAAACAAGGTTGTGAAAATTAAATGAATTAGTATGCTGATTGGTACTGAATTGCATAGACAGATACAGACTTATATATGTGCCTATGGCTTAATTGAAGTTTCACCAGAGCTCTGAAAGAGGAATACCTTTTTCCTAACATTGTATGACCTTCCCAGAAACAGAATATGTATGTGAGTGGCACTGTTTCTTTTGTTCTTGTGGGGGTTTTGCTAGGTTTTGTTAGGTTGTGTTTGTTTGCAAGTAAATAAAGCTGCAAGGTTTTTTGCTTTTTTCTCTGCACTCAGCTCAGGATGGTCTCTTGATTTGTTGGTTTCATTCTCAGATTCCTTGCTTTCAAGATTGTGGCATCTCTTCCTTTATTAACACTGAAGAGGTCTCATCTAGACCATATGTTCAGTCTCTATCCTGGGGCCAGAAGTCCTTTATCTATCCTTTATGAGGACTAGGGGGAGAAGACTGAACATTAGTCGTTCAGGAAGCTGAACTGGATACCTGGCAGTGCTTGCTGAAGCATATATCTAGTGAGCAGCACTGCCTGGCTGCAGAGAGGTAAAAAAAGGCTCTGTAAATTTTAGACTGATTTACCCTCACAAAAGATTGTCTTTGCAGAATGGGGACCAAACTTTTTTAATTATTATTCTGTAAAATGTGTTCTTAGGAATGTATGAAATTGCAGGTAATACTAATCACGAACTGCAAGAGAAGGCAATGATGTTTGTCATGTTACTTGCTTTCCTCCATCCCACAAACCAAGATACATCAGGCAAGTGCTTTAGCTCCATCTAGGAGGCAAAAAGGCTATTACTGCGTCTACCTAAAACCAGATTCCACAGAGGTTTTTCTCATTTATAAACGGCATTTTAAAGGCTCTAATGAATTAGTCTTGCTGTATCTCCCTGGGTCAGCTTGCCATTTCTACCATCATTTTTGTGGATGAAATTCTGCAATGCAGAGAGCCCGATTTTGCCCAACATAGCAGCAGCTAAGTTTACACTGTAAATAGCTCAGTTAAGATGAATGGAGCTAATAGAAAATAAAACATTATTTAGACCAAATGAATTCATCCCTAAAAAGGGGGAAATTAATTCTAATTACATTATTGAAGGGGAAAGACCCATTTTAATGGAAACTGTGAGTAAAGCATAAGAAGTAAATTTGGCCCTGAATGGCTCATTCAAGGTCACATGGAAAGTCAGGTATAGAGACGGAGTCAGCCCCCAAAACACCTTCTCCCACTTTACCCAGCAGGCAATTCACTTCTTCCCAGTTAATAGGAGTTTGTCGTGCTGAAGGCTGGGATGAAGAGAAACCTAGAGCAAATTCTACCCTGCAAAGAGATTATATTTTCCATTTTTATTAAGTTTATTTCAGGGATCCCAACACACATACACAGAGCTCAACACACTTCTATTCTGACATTTGTACCAGACCAATGCTAAATTGGTATTGTACAAAGGAATGGTAGGTTTTTACCTGCCTGTTGTAGTAGTTATGTTGGAACATAAATGTCTTCTGGCCATCAACATCCTGTTTTCATACTTTGCAAGGCAGTTTATCAATCTAGTCAGTGTATCATGAAGTGATGGTTGTTGATCTCCTACTTCTATGGTAGTCTTCTTGCTCATTTCTTCATTCGCGTTTCTACCTACAAATACTGTCTGTTCCTTATACAACTAACTGATTGTTCATCTTTCATCCTTTTTTTCTGCTTAGCAAAGCCTTCATTTTGCACCTTTTTTCTGAGCTTTAAAACAGATGACAGAGCATCTCCAGTTCCTTTCATATATCAGTGAGCTAATCCAAATTACAGAATGTTTTTCCGCAAGCCTGGGAGCACGTCTGCAGTTTTCCAATGTCTTAATAAAACTTAATACACGACTTCTGACGTTAAACTCAGACAGATGCAGAAATAGAAGTGTTTCCACCTGTTGCCTAGTGCATTTAGTATAGCAGTTCAGTTAAGCCTACCTAATTTATTATCATTCTTCATTTCATTCCTTCTGTATACACACATGCAGTCAAAATGTAATTCCCAAATTAAAATGGGATTTAAGGACGTGTCTAATTTTAAGAAGTCTCCTTGCTTTTCCTTTTGTTATGCTTACAGTTATAGTCTAAGCATTCTGTCACCCTGGAGCCACAAAGTTTTGGAAACTCTGAAGAAACTTTGCTGAACTTTGGTTTGTTAGATCATGCAACAGCAGACTACTGCCACTACACCTGTGAACTCTCACTCGATAGCTTTACTCTGCTACCAATTACTTCACTGAATTTGATGGAGCTACTTATGACTAGCAAAGATGTCAGAGTCACCAGAATTATCTCTAAGTTTCTGATCTCTTCTCTGTCTCATGACCATTCCAAGGCTCCACAGCATTACTTTATTTTGATAATGGCTTCTTTTCATGACTTCTCATAGAAATGAGAACATTCAAGAAAGTTAAATGTCTTACAAGACTAAAAGCAACATTTGGATATAAATGATAACATTAATCTGCAGTAATTGCACTGATTTCCTTGAAGCTCTTCCAAATTTTACTGTGACACAGCTGAGATAACAGTACAAGCATAAATACCACTGGGGGAGCAAAAGTACATTGGATAATGGACCTTTAACATCATTCTTCTTATGTAGACATCAGAAGATAAAATAAGATTAAACAGTATGCATCTAGGGAACAATGACTGTAAATATAGAAGATATTCTAAATTTTAGAATATTCTATATTCTATATTCTAGAGATGTGGTTGCTTTGAATACAATATATGTAGGACATGGCTGGTAGTGCCTATACAATGCCTAAATAAAATGCACATGGATTCCTCCAGCCTCAGCGTTGTTCTTTGCAGCAGCCAAAGTGAGTGCGTTTAGAAACATTTCAGAGGACTCTTATCATTGCATTTCTTTGGAGTACGAAAGTTTAAAGATCCTGTAGGGTTTAGATCAAACCTCTGTTCTAAACTCTCTGCATGTGACTTATTCAATCTATTTGCTGTCTGCAGGTTAAGCTCTCCATTATAAAACATATACAAAGGCATTTTATCATCACTATTTTTTAACAAAAACTCTACATCTTTTCATAATGAAAGCACCCAGCTAAAATCCACGGTTAAGCTTTATTTTCAATCACAAACATGCAGACACCACCATATAAATACATAATTAAATGTCTTCTCATTGTAACCATTAAAGTTTGTATCAGTGTTTGCACAATAAGACCTCTTCTCAGCAATTTATAACACAAGGTGAAAGTACTGCTCTGGTACACTATTTACTACAAAATATGCAATTAAAAAAGGAGTAGGAGGGATTTAACTAGCTCTCTTGGTTTACATGGCAAATATTCGATTTCTTCACAGAAACCAGTAAGTAGGGGCCTTGCTTTAAAATTTTCAGCCCACCAGTATCTGGAGAATAAAAATAGCTTGTTATTAAAAATGTGACTGTATAACTTTGTTGTCTTCCCCATTTGCTTTTTTTTCCGATACTGGCACAAATATAAGTTTTTGTTGGTTTTTGACTTGCATGCTACAGAGGTTGACATTTTTACAAGTTACCTTATGGACTTTTAGTATCAGTATCTTTAAAAATACAGATACACAAGAGACTAAGATGCTCTTATATTTTGAGTAAATACCCACTTTTTTCCCTCAAAATTGCCATTTTACTTGTTTGTTCAGGAGATTAGAATTATCTATATCAATATAGCTCTTATACTTTTCTACAAAGGGGACAGTCATGGAAAATCAGTTGAGGCCAAATGAAATATTCTAGCCAGATTAATCCTACAGTTAAATATGTGCAGACACATTTAAATAATAAAAGCCAGAAAACTTTTAATTGATATTCAGCAATTTTGTTTGTCTAAGGAAATCTTTCAAACTTTCAGATTTCCATTTCCAAAGAATCATCCTTTGATTTGTAAGGTTTGCTCTAAAAATGCATGATGTAGCCAGCAAGGATACCAAACTGATAAACAGAGACCTTAAGAATGGACAAATCATAATAAAATCAAGGGCACAGGACACATTGCTGGGAAATCACTTTTCTGATGATGCCATGACCTTTAAATTCATGCAGTAACATCTCACATCTAACTATGTATATGCTCAAAATGATCCAGTTTAGTGGAACAGAATTACAAAGTATAAAGATTTCTTCAGTGGGCTACAGTAATTTTAAAACCTTAGTTATATCTGTTATATTTATGCAAAATCATCATATTTGGGAACATTTGCATAAATATTTATTTTCCCATCTGGGATTTTTTGCATTTGTTAGACTTGAATAGCTTTACAACATATATTTCAATCATTGTTTGACACAGTGTGTGCTAAGGTTTAGCTGTCTCCATCCTATGACTCTTAAATCTTTACTGATTTAAATATTTGAAGCAAAATATTTGAAGAAACACATTTCATTCAAAGAGATTTTGAGGGTCCTAGGCAGATGTTTAAATAGGTAATCTTTCCCAAAATTCAATGTTTTTCACTTAGTTGCATGCAGTCATGATTTCCATGATCTCTTTGTTTTCATTCCCATACAAGATCCCAGGATATTTTCCACAGGAAAAGGCAGCTGAAACTCATTTCAGTGTTCATCAGTATTCAGGCAAGCATTAAAGTGGGCTGCTTGCAGGAGTACATATCTGGTCAAAGTGTTCATTTCCTTTTTCTTATTCTTACTGGAGAAATGCTGGGCCATGTTCTGTCTCCTTTGCAGCAGCTACAACGGACAATTAGAAGCAGGAGGTGCATTTGCTCTTCATCTTCTGCTACTCATTAAGGATCAGCTATCTGAGCATTAAAGAGGGAGTCTGAAGCCTGTTAGCAATTTTTAAGGGGAATACAGACAGGGACAACAGAACCATGGGCACCAGCCCATCTGGCTCGCATCACATCTCCCCATCCGTCGGGAGATGCCCAGGGTACAAGGGCATCAGGATGCTCTTCGAACTTTCAGCCTCTGCAGTTCAAGATTTCTTTATCAAGAGGTGGATTTGTATTTAATAAACCTTCACTGAATCTTTCTTCCTTGGACAAATCTAATAACTTTTTTTGAGCTATATAATATTTAGCATTTGCATCTTTTCATGACTTTCACACAGGCACTTTCACAGCTTACACCTGTACTGATAAGAACTACGTTCTTTTTTTTTTTGAGCCAGCCACCCTCTAGTTTTATTCGATACCTCATATTCTTTTGTTAGAAGGCATGGTGAGCAATTATTATTATTTTTTTTAAATCTCCAATATGAGTCAGGTTCTTCTATCCAATCGCCTTTCCTCCCGGTCATTTCTGTTGGCTCCTAAGGCCTGGTTTGGGTGAGCTAAAAAGCAGCCTGGAGGAGACAAAAGCAAGTGCAGCAGCAATAAGGAGGTACTCATTGCTGGAGTTGTAGGAGTACACAAACCTTTATAACGCCAGAAGAGTTAAAGGGATAAGAAGTAAGCTGCACACCTCTCTGCCCAAGCTGGTAGTTGAGGATGGATGATAGGAAAACAGATACTGCGCCTTTTGGAGGAACAGTTTCCCATTCCACGCTCATTCTGCGTTGTGGGCTGATTGTATCTGCCAGCTGCTGTTTTTATATAATAACGGTCAACTTAACTTTAAAAGATGCTATTTATTATATTATTAATATCCCTAGCTCTTATACCCCTTTTCTCTCTTTACTCTTCCTCATTTACTTTTCAGCTAACAAGCTGTGAAGTCAAGAACTAATCTCCAAAATCACTGCTTGCTTGTATCTCAATTAGTTGTATGTTTTCTGTGCTCTGAAAATTGACAGTTTTAAAGAAACTCCAGTGTACTTAATCAATATCGCCTGCAGCAAAGAACTGTATCACTTCATATAAAAACTAACTTAAAATCCATTGATCCCAAATGGTAAAGAGCAACAATATTCCTCTTGGCGGGAATACTAGTATGAATGTCAATTACTACTCTAAGAACTAATAGCTGCTGATGCCACACTGATCTGATCATATGTAGCTTACTTTGCAAGTGGTAACATCATTTTTAATGAATTGAAAATCTTGCGAATGATTTTAAGGGTCTTAGAAGAAATGTATTTCTTATGAATGTTGACATTTTCCACGCTCTATGCAAAAGTTTCCCCATCTTTTCAAATAAAGAATTCCTTTATTTTTTAAGATGTTGTAGCAGAGGAGAAAAGAATGTGGCCTAGAGATTTTTATGTTTTCCATGTTCCTTTGGCACACAGCCATTAGCGAAGCAGAGGTGACGGTGACCACAGCTGAAGTGGGAATGAAAAGTTTCCATAGTTCACAGACAAAATGTAATTTGCCCTCATAAAAGAAAGGTTTTATAACAGACCTAGCTAAATTAGGACCAGGAAACACAAAGACTGGACAAGTTTCTTAATTTTTAATTAAATTTTCCATTACATAATGGTGTAAAATGCCAAAACCAATTTGTTTCTCAAACTGACTGAATTACTTCTAAAGTTCCTGACTATCTGGTCATGAACCCATCTCCACAATTCATTATCTGGATAGACTGTTTTCTCTGATGTATCTGACTATAATGGCTTGGTACTAGGGGCTTTTTTCCATATACTTCTCTGACCTTATAAATGAGCAAATTTAAACATGACACGTATATGGTGAGAGAAGAACTACCTGTTCCTCTATCAAAAAACCTTTTGGTAGTGGTTAAGTGTCACTGTCCTTGTGGAAAATACATCTCAAACATCTCTGATAAAAGGTACTGTGAATACAAATGGTCTAATACATCTACAGATGACGAAATATTCTTCATGAAAGTACTGGTACACAAATAAAAGATACAAATCTGGAATTACAATCATAGAATAGTTGGGTTGGAAGGGAC
>NW_009242915.1:0-7673 GCF_000690835.1 Fulmarus glacialis | reverse complement strand
GATTCTATGATTCTATGATTCTATAGTCATTTGGTATAAGGGTAAAACCCAAGAAACCAACGTTATGTCCAAAATACAGGGCACTCAGTCAGAAGCCAGGCTTTTCAATGGTTGATGGATGAAATCAAGAATCTCATCATAGCTCATTGATGTCTCCTCCTTCCTTTCATTAAAGCTAATTTTGTATATGATAAATGAGGGCTGAAAAATTTCCAAAATTTTCTTCTGCCAAGTTAAGAAGTCTCTGTATCTTCCCTGTTGAGAGGCCACGCTACATTAAAGTATCTTTTACTTAATATCAGCTCTGGAAGCTGAGGCTAACACTGATCCTCTAGGATTGTTGTCTGGTATACCACTAACACTGCTTAATCAAAACATCAGTTAATTCCACAGAACTGTAATACTATGTTCTGTGTTACGATATTATTCCAGCCTGTGTTATTTAAAGGTTCTTAAGTTTTGAAGATGTTTCTAAACTAAAATTGTAAACATTGTTTTATTCTTGTTGGTCCACCCAATATGTTTAACAGAAGCTCTTTTTAAAAACTGCTGTCCTTCATAACTTACTCTTTCACTTTAGAATATCTAATTTACAGTTTAATCTCCATTCTGGAGAAATAAAATTATACTATGAACCCAAAACTCCTCCTTCAACCAGGTACCTTTTAAACATTATTATTATTCTAGCAATCATTCTGCTTGATACAATTACAAATTTAGCTTATAGCCAGAATCAGGCAGGAGACAGGTGATCATAATGTCTGTCTAGCTTTAAAATGTATGAATTGATGACTTTATAGAATGTTACTGATCTAAAGAAACAGAGTACAGAGGCATTTGTTACTAGATTAGTATTTCAGATCCTGTCCAGATAAAAGATAATAGAGTTATTGGGCGAGGTGGGGGGGTAAGAGGAGCTGAGGAGAGTTTGGGGACCTGAGAAGTCATTTTACAAAACATCCTAGTAAATAGGTAAATGCATTTTAAAAATAGCCTCACAACTACTTGTATATTTAGTCTTCAGAGAAAGACCAGAGGTTTTATCTCAACTGCAGACAAATTAGCTGATGCCTTAATTCCTAAGTTATGCATACTGGAAATCAAGACTGGAGATCACTCTGAACAGTGACATTGGTCAAACCTGATGAACAGGCATCATGGGGAAACTTGTTTTGATTGTGCTAATTTGTCATTTGATGAAGGAACTGCAGCTGCTAAGCCAGACTGTATTTGTATTGTTAATTTGTAAATGGAAAAAAACTTAAGTTGATGTCTCACAGAAAGCAGATGAGGAAGTAAAACTATTGAAGTAAATTCCTCTGCGTACTTTATTTACGAATACTTTCTCAAAGCCTGACGCAAGTTTCTTACAAAATGTCCTATAAAATCAGTGTTTATGGACAGAGAAGGAAAGGAGAGTAGGTATGGAGAGAGAGTGTGCAGAGTAGCAAATTACTGACACAGTACTCGGTATTTGCCAAGCACTTACAATGCATGAACTCAGTCCTTGAGAGTTGACCCCAGAGGACAAACCAAATTGCTTTGGAATAATATAGATAAATGGGATCTCCAAGATCAATGGTTGTCCAACTATAAAAACATTTTTGAGGTCCACATCCCAGTGAATTTTTATTTAGCATTCATTTTTGCCAATGAAGGAAAACACTCTTGCCGTCATGAGATATTTTAACAATTCTAGTGCAACAAAGTGTCAGCCAAATATCTGTAATTCATTTTTCTTTCTGCCAGAAAAAGATATCTAATACAGTAACCCTCTGTTATGTTGGACAGTAGGTTAAAAACAAAACCTGGTTTGCAAATAATTAATGCCACAAAGAAAATGTGAGCATTAGCTCTATGTGACAATTGTGGAACACGGAGACCCTACTTCTAGAGGGAAGCAAGTTTCACTGCCTTGGGGTTTCAAGACATTGCGACAAACAATTCCTCTGCAGACATATACCATCAAGATCTTTTTTTTTTTTCAGTGAAACACAGATAGTGGAAATTTCCATCTTTCCATATTTTTAATTCATAAGCAGTTTGTTTTAAAATAATTTTAAGAAAATTTTCTATTGTTCATCTGGCCATACATATTGTGATGTCAATTCTCAAAGGCACATTCTAGATTTACTCAATTTCTTATCATACTCAAATGATTTGAGATAACCATTCATCAGAAATTACGTTCAAACAGTGTCACTTATGTTTTTGCCAAATAAAACAATATCCCAAGCCCAAAAATGTAGCATTTCCTTTTGGGAAAAAACTACCACAAGTACCAAACGTAAAGAAAGGTGGCACAGTAAGAAGAGCTTCATCCTCATGTCACTATTCTTTCTGTAATTCAGACAAGCTATTTCTAATGTGAACATTCTGTACTCTATATGTACATAAATAACTGAATATGCCACCTTTAATATATGCATGAATATAAATCTTACTAAAATACTCCTATTAATAAAAGCAGGCCTCTCAAAAGAAGAAAAAGCACTGAAGATCAAATTCTCAGCTGACATAAATTATTTAGGAAAAGACTACAATATAAAGGCAACCTTTTAAATATTACATACCTGTGTTTCCTGAATTCTGCTTTTCTTCCCCCACCCCATCCCCGAAAAAACCATTTACAGTATATTATGAATTATTCTGTGGCTTATAAATCAAAGTAACAAATCTCTTCTCAACAACCATTTAAGGGACAGCCTTATCCCTGAATAGTAGATGTTGGGCTTTCCAAACTTTGTCTTGTTTTAAAAGCTAAGCATTCCAAAAATCTAGCAACTTTCTCTAAAGTCTGAAGACTTGAATGCAAACAAGGGGCAAGTATCAATCAGGGTATCATTTTATTCAGACTAACCTTTCTGTGACAGTTTTATATAGTCATTTAATTTGGCCATCAACTTGCTACTGATCGCAAAGCAAGCATAAATCAAACAAACTTGATCAGAGTCATTCTGCGCTTCAGCCAGACAGGTATGCATTGCCTTGCAATGGATTAACACCCTTTCTTACACCTGTGCGCTAGACACAGAAGATGTGAAAGGCCTCTTCTTTTTCCATATTGGCTTTTTTAAATTCATACATGGAAAATTTCACCTCCTCAAGTCAAACACTTGTCCAAATCAATTCAATACTAGGAATCGTCAATTTCTTACTAGGAAAAACAAAGTATATAAAATACTTGACATGGTTCATTGGCAGTTGTGTTTATACACAATCCATTAAAATGCACTTGTTCAGGAAAAATTGGCCCTATGAATAGGACCAACTACAAAGTTAAAGGGCTACATGTCTTCCACTAATTGGTAAGAGCAAGCTGCACTTGTAAAATGCATTCATTTGGTTTGATCTAGCTTTATTTATTTGCCTACATTCTTTGAACTAACTTCCTCCACCTCAAACTCTTCACAGATTCTCTAATTGAATCCTCTATCTCCTACTGTGCATCCACTCCTAGTTTTTATTATAGTGGTCTTTCCACATTCACCTGACAGTAAGTAGTATTTCAGCTAGAGGAGCTCTTTTCTGACCTACTACAATTCCTTCATTTAAGAAAAAATACTTTTATGAGGAAGAGGGCATTACCCACAAGCCTACAGAATGTAGTTTACTACTTGCTACATTCATTCTGTGAGCAGTTTCATACTTTGGAAAGAACAGTATAAATTTCTTCACAGCTAACCATTACCTTTGTAAGTAAATATCATCACATGCACACTCTGTCAGTCTAGCTGGTAATTTCAGAATGAGATACCACAAATAAAGCACTTTTCTTTTTTTAAGTACTTCCTGCTTAACAAGTATTTCAACTTACGAAGGAAGTAGTAAGGGTCGGTGAGACTATGGGTCAGTTATTTCTCATTCTTGAATTTCACAATTGGGTGAAAAACTTAAATAAATAAAAAGCTGTTTTAAAGAAATAAATAGGTTCTTATTAAAAAAACATAACCTTTCTCCCTCTTTTGTTTCACTGTGAACACAATGCTTGATGAAAAAATGACAGTACCAAAGATTTACATCCCCATATATTATCAGAATACTAAAGCAGTGACAAGGGTTATCACTCCCTGCCCCCACATACAAACACTTTCCCCCTCCCCATAATGTGCTTTGGGTGAGCCTAAAGGAAGCACCTTTAATCATAACCAGTCAAACTGATCTTGATATCCATAAAGCCTTTGCAGCTAATAAGAAATTAATCTGAAGACAAGGAACGGTTTCATACACACACAGCACCAGGAACACAAGCAAAGACTCCAGGATTGACTAAAGTTCCAAAAAGGATAAAAAATTCTTTCTACTGCTGCCCAATACGAACTGTGAAACCATGGAAAAGATGCCCCATTTCTTTGCTGGTCACAAATCTAATTAAATATAGCCTCGTCTTTCCCAGACCCCTCATTTAATCGGCAGTAGCACACTACTTCCATTCAGCATTCTCATTTCAACAAGGCCCTCTTCCCAAAATTTCAGCCACCACCTTGTCATTTTCTGTGCTGATTACTACCCTATACTGCTGATGCTCGTTCTCCTTCACTCTCACATTGTGACCACCTATACTTTTATATTCTGACCTGCCACCCTCTTCTTTTACCGTCTGTACATATCTACAACTGTATCTACCTTTACTTCTATGGAAAGCTCAACACCACTTGAGCTTGGTTAGGACCTCTGGGTTGTGTCTACTGCCAACTGAAGTATTTATTGCAAATATTGCAAATGAGTATTTCATTAAATATTTTAATGGCATACAAGTTTCCAGTATTCACCCCTAATATAACTTAGAAATACTACATTTTCTTTTGGGATTTTGCACAAATTAATTTTCCAATATCAAGACATGCATTTAGCCAGACAGACTTGGTTTGTGTGCTTGGGGGTAAGTCTTTATACACTGTGTGATTTGGAAGAAACAACAAAGTGCTGAGAGGGTTTGGCTACTGTATTTAATAGACAATATCAACATATTTCTGATCTAAACACAGATTTGGAAAACAAGCTTAGAAAAAATACAGTTAAAGTACTGGCCAGGTTTTTATACAGTAAACTAGAACAGAAACCAGCATTTACAATACATTTTAAAATAAATGAAATATTTGGTGTTACATTCCTTCCGATGTTTGAAAGTTTGTACAACAATTCAGCAACTACAATATCCTAGAATATCAACAGTCACAGAGGGCACTAAGATACTATATTTTGGGATATTTTGCAATGTTTCAAATACAGTCCAGATGCTCACAAAGCCTTACAGATTCACATGTCTCAAGACCCATACACACAACTTTAGAAGCCAAATATTTTAGAAGTAATTGACATAATGGCAGGAATTCAAAAAGCTGGAGGACATCTAAAAGGTAAACATGACTCCACTTTGGGTCAATCAAATACCTTTTAAAAATTGCATGAGGACTAGAACTAACAGGTCTTTAACTATCTCGTTCTGCTTCAGAAATATGACTAAGCAAATGAAATGCAAATCGTGATGTCATAATCTTCAGTTTTGCAACAGTAAATAATCCCTATTAAAAAAAGAAGAATGAACTTAAATGTATAATCCAAATAATATATTAGAAATGCAATCATCAGTAATTCTTTTCTGTAGTAAATAACTGTGACAGCAAGGTGGTCTGACTATATTTACAGCCAGACTGAACAATTCAGTCCAAGAAGTTCCACATACATATAACACAAATTCCGAGTTATCTAATCTGAGATAGGGCGAAGAAAGTATATCGTGTATGCTATTAAGATTTGACAGCAAATAAAATTTCCTGTGGATAAAAAACAAAGTGAGTTTTAACTGAAACATTCTCTACTTTGTCTCAACTGCTATTAACATTAGTAAAGGGAAATTTATTTACCAGTTATAGGGTATATTTGAAAGCTTGAATTCCATTACTCAAATCCAGTTTAAAACCCTGTCAGATTCAGTGACTACTTTCTTAGTGTGCCAGGTAGGATTTAGTAGTAAAATATTGAGAATTCAGTTCATATAACAATGATTAGGCTGTACTAGCAAAAGAATCAGGAAACAGAGAACAGTACCACTTAGAACAGCAGAGGTAAGCATGCAGATGTATCCAACCGAAAAGCAAAATCAATTCTCATATCGGGAAATTTATTTTTGTCCTATGTGACTCTGTTGCTCCTGGACTAAAAGCACTACCATTTGGAGTTTCCCTAAATCAGAAAATGGCATCAGCATCACTGTGATCATGGGTGGAGGGAGGTGAAATCTCTCTCTCTTGGCACCTTGTTGAGCTACAAATTTTCCCAAAAATTGAACAGAAAACCGATTTCAGATATCGACATCATTAGTAACTATTTCAGCAAATGTGAAAAAAGAGAGAGCAAGCACACATGCAGGCAGGAAGCAGGAGGAGTTGTTTTTTCTCCCAGTCAAACCAAGTCCAAGAGACTCCTTCCAGCACAAAATTTCCACATTCATTGTGTGTTTTTGTATGTTATGCATCTTTTTCAAAATTTTCTTTTAAATAGAAAAGAGGTATCTTGACAAAAGTATGAACTAACACTTACAGCCAAAAACCTGAGCATTGGAAATAAGCAAAAATGTTTATTCATTTCCGACAAAGTACTGGAATTTGTCACAGAAATGCAATGCATATAATCCTCCCTGAGCATTTCAACAGTCAGACTACAAAGCTATTTTAATGTAAATATATCCAAAACATCCACATAAAGTCTGAAGAAGCATGGTGTAATGTTTACAGATGCAAACCCAAGTTTTGTGGTTTTTTTTCTTCCACACTAAAGGAAAGAAAGAATCAATAACTAAAGCAGGGTGTGCAACTTCCCAATAAAGAGTTCTCTCAGGACAAAACCAGGGGAAAACATCAAGTTCATGTTAGAAGGATGGATACTTTATATAAAACTATAAATCTACTCATGGTACACATGAGGGTTTTGTCATGGCTTTGTGAACTACACACAGATCCAAAACAGAAGAAAAGAACTTCAAATTTGATCTTATTTTTATAGCCTGTATATCTTAGATGGGAATACATGCTTGTATTCACACAGTTAGACATTAAAAAAAGAGTATTTTGTCTAAGTGCCTATAGCTCTTCAGTGATTCCTAACATATTCTGTGAGGAATTTCACATGTTGGTCATTGAAGAGCATCTATACATTGTGCATCTACTTCTGCATTCTTTAAATCAGAAGTTCTATGCCACTGAGGCTAGACTGACTCCACAAAAGAACACAAGCCTTTTTCTTCCCTGTAGAATGGAGTTACCGTCCACTAACTTCTTACTGTCTGGCAGTATGTATAAGACCTTTTAGAGGAAACTCTACTGTGTGGTAGAAGAAGTATTCAATATTCATAACACCAATGAAAATCACAAACATTGTGATAAATCAGTTTTTTCTCTGTAGAACTATAGCCACTAGGCAACAGACTGCCCTGCAATCCAGCAAAGCAAACAACCCCTACAGGGCAGGGAACACTGCCACAAAAGGGAAGACTCATTCATATGTAGCTACCAAACTTTGCTAATGAATATTATCTTCCATCAGAATAAAATCAGCTGCTGCCGCTTTGGGAGACACAGTCTATGTACAACATTCATGCAGATTATGTTAACATCATGTAGTCAGAATTTACTGTTCTAGATATGAATCACAGAATCATAGAATCATAGAAT
>NW_009242914.1:0-7467 GCF_000690835.1 Fulmarus glacialis | reverse complement strand
AGCCGCTCCTCATAAGACTTGTTCTCCAATGCAAATTTGAAATTTGATGCAAATTTGCAATCTGAAAATGCAAAACTTGTTTTCCAGCTACACTGCATTTCAAACTTCAATCACACTTTCAAACTTGAAGGTGAAATTGACCATCTAAGTACACTGTCATATTTCCTAAAGCAAAATCAAATAAAAATCCTACTATAATCAGTCAAAGAAAATATTAAAGCCAAACAAGACACCACCACTTTCTGTTGTTAGCGGAACTCACAGGTATAAAGTACACCAGGGGTTAACACTGATTTTTTCATTGTGTAGAGCACGTGCAAGGTCCAGTCCTATGACAACATGCAAAGCTGAAGGCAGAGGGATTTTCTTACGAAGCAAAATTGGTAGCACCTGGGAAATGGGGAGGTGTGGAGAAGAGAAAAGGAGGGGAAGTGGAAAGAGGGAAAGAAAGAAGTTTAATGAAACCATCAGGGCATGTAATAAAACCAAGACGTCCAGGGATGTTCCTCCCCATAATCTTTTTCCTGTTCCTATGCACCCCCCATTATGTGCTCTTCATGTCATCACTAGAGCAAGCAAGTAAGCTCTTTCAGTTTATTCTATGCTTGTAAATATATATATAATAATGACATAAATGCAACAACAAATTGATAAACAGAATAACCATGAGAAAAACAGCCTGCAGTTTCTACCATAAGTTCTGAAAAGTAGTGGGCACATCTTAGTCTCTCCAAACTCAACTGAAGGCATTTGCTATGTGGCTGAAGTTAAGCACTGTTTACGTACTGCCTATGTCTTATGTCAGCCTTACTTTACAGTTTTACTGGTAAGTAAATGGTTGCTGTGTGAGCCATACAACTAATCTTTCAGACACTAAATTAAATGGTGCACTCTTCTATACCAATTTACATCAGTTCTAACCCCAGTAAAAGCAATGAGCTGACTTTTGTAAGAGGACAGAGTTTGGCCTCTTTTTTTCTTTCCTTTCCGTTTCAAAAGAGAAAGTCGCGTGGCCTTCCTGGTGCAGCAATGGTTGCTGGCATGTTGCTAGTCTACTAATTTCATCTCAGGTACAGCAGCAATGTATTCCTCAAACTTGAACCCAATGTGTCAATAATCTCAAATATCTTAATAATAAATGGATTCCAGAATTGGATCTATAACATCTACAATATATATAGTGGTGTGGAGGACTCTAAGTGATTCAAATGGTACCAAGGCTAATAGAGTGATTTCAGTTCTGCTCAGAAAAGTGATCACAGCTGCTTGTAGTCACTCAAGACCTCTCATATATGCTCAGTTTACAACTACAATGTTGTATATTCTGACTATCAACACTTCAGTGTGAATTTCCACATTTTCACATCCTCACAAACAATAAAGCTTCCAGATGCCAAACCAGGTCTCTTGTTCCAGCTGTGCAAATCCATCAGCTACACTTGGGCAATTTAAATTGCCTTTAATGGCAGTGTAATGTAAACAATTCTATTGCCAATGAACAAGAAAAAAGGAAAAAACCAAAAAGCCACACCAAGCCCAATGTCTCTTAGGCACATTGGCTGTGTGTGGGTTAAATATTTTTCTTACTGATGCCAGAAGAGATGACTAAATAAATGGGGAATAGAAAGATTTCACCTTGATATCACATATCACATTAACTTGCTATAGAAAAGAACCAAATGAAATTAAACACCATTGGTTTTACAATAGAGTACTGAATTTCATTCTCAGTATAAATAGCCAGCTTATTACATTATGTAGTATTTCCTCAGCATGTCTGCTGAAGAATCTCCAGCCAAGGATAACGCATCTGTACACTTCATGATACAAGAGAGTTTATTTCCAAGCTAATTAGAAGCCATGCATTATCCATTTAGTAACCAGCAATACATTTTTAATTATTATTTTGTAGTGTTGTATTCATTGTGATGGAAAATTTTGCTTTTTCTATAATAATGAAAAGGTTTGGGCTGCGTATGTATGATACTTACATTATTCCACTGTAATTTAACATTAGTTCAATGAAAAGCATTACTGTCTTTGCACTCACTCTTACTGTCTTTGCATTCACTCTTTGGATTTTATTGTTCAAGAATGTGTCCATGTGGATATGAGAATGACAGAAGACTTTGATTTTATTGTATTTTCTTGGGAATACACCTACAAAAAATGTAGGTGTTTTTCTGCCTTGTGGTATCAACAGCCCTGAATTAGGCATCTAAAAATTAAAAACAATTCCTTCCCAAATGGGAATAAATAACCTTTGTGTCCCCTGTCCAGAGTGAGTACTCTGAATTGATACACAATACATTGTATGTGTGGAGGATAAACAGGAGAGGGAAGGATAAATACAGCAAAAGTAACTAACAGATTTCTTCAATGCCTAGTAACTTGACTAGTAAAAGCTTTAATGCTGAAAAATTTTAGAAAACCCAGGTGCTGACCAAGAAGCCATGAAACTCTACATTTGGAATTTGCATGTCTTCCAAGCTAACTTCTTAATTACCTATTGCAGTGCCAATACCTAAGCCCCTTCTGGATCTAGCTCTAGGATCGACACCTACAAAGTGACTTGGCTACTCCAAGACTCCATGTCACAATGCCTGAGGCGATACCACAACCCTAAGTTAAAATCCCTTAATTATACCTGCACATCTCCTAATGGATATTTCTTCAACCCGTTCTTAAGCAAGCAAAGTTCTGAGGATTCATATATAAAGTATGAGGCAAATTCACAACGGAATTCATAAAAGGTAGGGTAATGAAGAAGGAACTGTCAGAGACAGGAAGTAGTAAGTTCTGAGAACAAGAATGTGACTTAGCACACTGTCACTCTAGTCAGTGCTTCCCTCCTTTTGAGTTTCCTAGATATTGTTCTTTTCCCTGGAGCCAGATAACCAAAACTCCAAAGCATTTATTTCCAAAACTGATTGGGAATAGTTTCTTTTAAAGCAGTGCTACTGTAAAATACATAATAGCAAATAGAGCTAATGTCCACTGTGGCACAAGGCAGAACAACGTGGTCCTACAGCATCCCGCACTCCTCTGTCACCTCATGAGAACTTATCAAAGCCATCCTTAAAAAAAATTCCATACTAACTTAAATGTCATAGCACTGAATTTTACACCTATTGTTTCATTTGTATCCATGTGTGCAAAGGTTTTTTATATAATCAAGGATTGCTGACAGTTTTCCCTCTGATCTTTTTCCCTTGAGATGAAACAAGCCAAAAGCTTTCCATCTTTTCTCAAAGTACAAATTTCCTAGCAGTTGAGACCATCTTGTTGCAAACTAGTTTGTCTAGTCTCATTTTGCCTAGTCTGTGCATGTCTTTTGTGCAATACTCAAAAGTACACACATGATATCAGCTAAGGCTTTCTTTTCTAGTTCTGAGAAGGGTGAAGGGACTACTCCACATCACGTTTTTTAGAAGCCAGTATTCTATTTGTTTTTCTGCAACTATATGACACTGATGAGTTAGATTCAGTTTCTTATTTTTATCTGACACCTCAGACTTTTTGCCAGTGCTACTCATTAACCAGTCCTTCTCTATTCTGTCATTTCTGCTGCAGATTATCCCAAAATGCATTACTTCCCTTGAATCCCTTTTGAACTGCATCCTGTTTTTTCCTGTCACTCAATATTGCAAAACCAATTTTGAATTCTAACACCATTCTCCAATGTACTTAAGAATGTCTAGGAGATTGATCTCAATTTCTTGCTTAACAAGTACTTTTCATAGCAGCAGTCATTATAGAGGCACTGGTTATTACATAAAATATGATAACGCAGGTGATGCTATATGCAGATGAAATACAGAAGTCTATCACAAGGACAGGAAGTCCTCCTCCTGTGGAGCTGCAGTGGTAACTTTTTTGTTTATTGTGGTAATTTGTGCAGAGTCCAATGTGATCTTTAGGTAATACAAATGGAAGGTGGGATTAGGGTCCAGGCCACTGCCAGAGTGAGATACTTACGAGCAGGCCTCTACTCAGACCTTTCACCACCTGCAAAACCTAGCCTTTGAAAATCTAGGTGTCTACTCTCCTTTCTCACCCCTGACCAGAGAATTTGCCTTTTTACTTAAGTACTTCTTATACCTTGATGTCTGTGTCCTGCAGTTATAGTATTTACTGTAGATGTCTGTTATCTTGACAGGAAAAAAAAGCGCAAGGGTATCTAGTTTAATTATGAGTAGACACTTAATATATTTGACCAGATATGCTGCACACCATTAATTATGTTATCGTTGTGTGCAAATCCATGTTATTAAATATTCATTACTTCTAACAATTTACAGTGTACTAAGCTTCATATTTCAGTATAACTCATCAACTGAACAATAAGAACTTGCTTACTTTAAGCTACAAACACAATTTATATAAATAGATACAATCATGAGGATTCATTAATCGAATAAGAGTTTCTGAACCATATGTAAATAAATAATAGCTGTTTCATGAAGGTAGCACCTGATGTGGAAGTAGTCATGACTTTGTAAGGCTGTGTACTAAGCTGAAAGTCCATTAATTTTTAAATAACAGGGTCAAATTATTTCCTGACTCCACTGAAGTCAATGGAGCTAACTGTATATATCTGAATGTGGCAGAATTTGACTCCATTTGATGAAGCAATTCATATAAACACAGATTCTTTAGAGCTAGTCCAATATCATCATGGCAAATTCTTCTCTGGCACTTTTTATAGTCAGAAGAAATTAACATTGATAAGCAGTAATGCAGGTATTGATATGCCCAATATACAACATAAACAAACATTGGTTTGAACAAAGTGCAGTGTGAGAGTCTGCCACAGCTGGAAGTTTCGCTTTGATGATAAGTTCTTAAAATAAGCATGAGAAAAGAAGCAGGTTTTTACTGTGACTGATAATGTATTTTTTCTGGATGCACTGCTAAACATAGCAATTGGAGTTAATAGGTAACTCATACCCATCCCCTCTAGTGCTAATTATCAATGGAGGAAAGAAAATAACTAATTTAGGCTAGTGTATTTGTCTTACTAACCATTACTAGCAGAACAAAGATGCCTAATTCAAATAATTTTATGAAATAGCTGATGCCACACTCAACTCCATGTTTTCTAAATACAATGGCAAAGAAATACAGTATATATGAATATGAACACTATGTAAATAGTGAATATGAACATAGTGTAAATCATAATATTGTAATGATAAATGTTGATTAATTGATCCCACACAATAGCAGTAGCAGTGCCTTAGAAGCTATAGTAACAAAATGTTGCAAATAAATAACTGAATCATTTGCAATAGGATTGATTTTAAGGTAAGACCTGGATATGAGATATTAATTAAGATAAACCCCCAAGTACCATCTGAGATTCTTGTTTTGCCCACAGGAGCAAAATGTAAGCAATCCAAAGCCTTGTTCTATGACCTCTGCATACACGTTACACAGTAATTACACCCCTACCTAAGTATGAACTTAGCAGCTACAAATACCCTAGCAATTCTGCAATTATTGTAAAGGAGGGAACCCTCGATAAATTCAATGCTTTCAAGCAGGCACTTAAACTACATGCTAATTCAGTTACTTCACTTCTAAAGAAAGATCAATCCTTCATAGCTCAGTATCTCTGCATCACATTGCAGTGAAGCTGGTAAGGCTAAATATTAAACAGAAATAAGTTCTGTAACTGGTATTAATTTATTCAGAATAATCTGGTATTGTGCTCTTCCCTCAGGTGGATTTTGTCTTGGGAACATCCTGATGGAGTTACATGAAGCAGGGAAGGTTTAGCTGCCCTACCCCAATAACCTCATATACGCTAATGAAGCCTACAGAAAAGCAGGCTTTAGGATCACAGGAAAAGGTAGTTTTAGAGAGCTGAAAAGGAAAATGGAAAGAGGATCCATTTCTCTAATAAGATTTATTATCACTCCAAATATTAGGATCAGGTAAAAAAAATCTCTTCACGATCTCTGACATGACACCTTTTGAAGTACATCTTATTTTATAAATAGCTTACCTGATTCCGTTCAGTTCAGTTCAGTTCAGTTTTGTAGGTGTTTTCTTTTTCTACTAGAAACATAGGGTCTAGAATGGAAAACAGTCTTTAAGTCATCACATCTAGTCATTTGCCATGGCTATCAACTCTATTGCATAAAAAATTTACACAGCTTCATCTCAAAATCAGTTTGATTTCTTTATCTCACTGCCCTAGCTAGAAATAATGCTACTCGTCTTGTGGTTAGAATCTCCTTTCTTATTTCTGAACTGTATTAATTTACGGCCATGCTACATCCCATACCTATTTTGTGACATGATCTGACTTTTGCTTAAATAACTCTTTTCCCTTCTTCATGTTGACTGACACGAAATATTTATAGATGACAGTCTGTATCTTTTCAACCTCCTTATTACTAGGTGGAATGTCTTTTAGTTTACGTAGATTGTGCTTCTCATGACAGTGCTAGTAGTAACTTATCTACACTTTTTCAGTTTGAATTCTTTTTCCTGAGCATGAATAATCACAGCTTTAAGCATTATTCCAGATGAGGTTGTATCCAAGCTTTGTTGCATGATGTTAAGATTTCTCCATCTCAAATGGATAAACGTCCACTCGTCTTTTTTGCAACCACATTATGATTAGCTCATATCCAGAACATCTGGAAAACGAAGTTTAATTCTGTGTTGCTGAAAATCACTTCATTTTGACTATTCAATTCCTCCTCTCCCCCCCCCCTGCTTTTTCTGCATAATCTTCTTTGAGATTGACAGTGTCTCACAACATTTTGCTCTCTGCAGACTTGATTAGTACAATGTCAGTATTTTCTCTATGTCACACATGAAAATATTAAATAAATTCAGCCCCAAGATCAATCCTTGCTTGTACCAGGGAATCCCTTCTTTTCATAGCTGTCCATTTAGTACTGAAGTATGACAGGTTAATTTGTCAGAAATAACAATAACAAAGAGACATAATTTGGAAGTAAATTCAGATTAACACGTATCATTTCTTACCACAGCCTTCATCTGAGATGGAAAACACTGAGTTTCTGCAATCTACTGTATCCAAAAGTTATAATATTTTATACAGCATCAGATGAGTATTTTTGGCAGATTTAGTAACTGTTCTCATACTAAGCTTCCCACTCAGGCTTAGAATTTATCAATATTTTCTTTTCCTCCTCCAAGAAATTGCTGGCAAAAGCAAACCCTAGACCTGTTGCTATGACTCAGTGTTGATCCGTAACTCCGAAAGATTTCCTATGACAGTTTGCCAATGAAAATTTGTCAAAGCTTGGCTGTGTTGTCCGTAAAGTATGGTCAGAAATGATAGCAAAAGGAATTTTATTCACTTTGTAAAGAATAAACATTTTAATATACTTACTACTTACTATACTTGAATGATATGATATCTTGATCGGAGAGAACATTTTAATTAAAAGTAAAAGCCATTATTATTATTATTATTATTATTAT
>NW_009242913.1:0-7848 GCF_000690835.1 Fulmarus glacialis | reverse complement strand
CAGTATTTGGACTTGTTAAATTTCATCCCTTTGATGCAATTAGTTGACGCATTGCTTTCTTTTGATGTGTTGATGCATTGCTTTGTTTTGATGCAAAGCACTTCAGTAACATAAAGGCTAATGTTTAGGCAGAATATTTGTGGCTGATTTGCTGATCACTCTCCTAGCTGCAGGTGTTACATATTGCCTATTACACATTCAAACCAGCAACCTTGACCAGTAGTGCATAAAATGCCCAGAGAGGCCAGTCAGAACAAAGTGGTAGACCTCTGCAAACAATGTCTGCCAAGGCTGATGCCAAATGAACACATAATGATGTGGCCCAATATGGGTCCAAAATAAACATGCCATATGACACTGAGTTCACAGTTCCACAGTAACCCTCAGGCTTGCAGCATGTATAGGTCTAAATCGCTGCAGAAACTGTTAACCAGACCTCCATTCAGACTGTGACTGACACCGTTAATTCAGCTGAGAGTTGTGAGTGTGTTACAAGAGAGGCTGTTCTTTCTCTTTGGTTGGCAAATTTTTAATGGGAGTGTTGTTACACGGTGAATACCTAGATGTAATTTTGAAAGGATCTAAAATGACAAATTAAAAAGTGGTATGAAGTCTGATGACTTGACATTAATTTCTCTAAGCATTTGAATGAGCAGACCATAGTGCAAGGTAAGAAAACTTCCCAGGAAATATCATTCACAGTTTTCTCTGTTGTGTGTTGTGCATTTAGACCTTTATTTAACAGTAAAGAAAATGTTAAATTAAATTGAAAATGCTGTCCTTCCTCTTGAGCAAAGAAAGTTAAATGCAATTATACTAATCTTTTAAGGCCAAGAATGTACATTGTACACATTAAAGGTGATTGTTTTGTATTACTGAAAAGGTCAGGCTTAGCTTTGAAAAGCATCAGCTGCCTTTCTCTTTCATTAATATAAAATATGTTACCTTTAAAAACATAAGATCAAATTCTCAGTCTCCTAAACCTCATCTGGGTTCTGTACAAGTGCTTGTGTGCCAGACATACTTTTAGCAAGATTATACAGGATTGATAAGGAAAGCAAGAGAGACCCTTTCCATGAACATGAACAGAAATGGTTTTTGGAAAGGAATACTTCAAAATATCACTGCCTTGCCATAATTTTTTTTTTTCGGTCTGTCATGGCATGTCATAAAGGAACTAGTGTTTAGAGAAAAAGAAAGTATCTCCTTTTTGCTGCATGTGTGGCTTCACACTGCCATATTAGGCTGACCACTTTTTAGCTGAATCTCTTGAGCTGCCTGCAAATCAAAATGTAAAAGTACTATGTTTTTTGAAAACCTAAGGATGAAGATGTTTTCACTCTGGATATTGCCCTTTCTAGAATATTATGGGACAAGGGGGCATCAAGTTGCCATCCAGAAACACTTAATCCTGATGTCTGCAGCCCTATCCGGATCCCCTAGATGCTGATGAGGCATTCAGGCGTGATCAGGGCTATTGGCAGGCTTGGCTTGCTGTGCAGGGTCTCCACATGTGATAGCACTGTAGCTGCCTGTGCCTTGAAACTTTAGACACGGTATAAAAGACAGAGGATTGCACAGCCTATGAAGTATGGCATAAGGGCGACATACTTTACTTTGTAATGTAGATCACTGTACGATGTGAACTCTATGGTCCAAATCATCGAAAGTGCTCATGGAAGGGGAAGAGGAAATGGGTGTTATAAGGGCCAATTGCTCCCCAAACTTCCCCTCTCATGGTGCTCTCAAGGCTAGGGACTGGCCTCTCCAGTATAGGAGATGCTATAGCAGTAGACAGTATTCGCCGAGTTCTACCTTTTCCTGCAGGGAATGTTGGTTCTTCCATGAGTAGCATGAAATTTCATAGTGCAGGTCAGTTACACTGCCTTTTCAGTTAGCCCTGCTGTCCTAGAGATGAGGTTTTCAGTTTTCCAGAATTTTGTTCTTTTCATTTGTAACAAATGCAACAGAGCTGCAGCACATCATTGTGGGTGGAAGCATGTGCACAGGTGTCAGTAGCTGTAGAAGGTATAAATATTCAGGTTAGCGTTCTTTTAAATGAAAAATGACAATATGCTGATTCAGAATTGCTTGCTGTGAAATACAGGTTCATCAGCACTAAAAGTAGCTGAAATAGTCAAAATGAAACATCGGTGTTTTTTTCTTGATTTTAAAAGATTTTGCTTTTTCAGAATATTGTTTTGGTTTTAACTTGTTAAGATATTATGTTTCTTTCTGATTCAAGACAAAATATATTTCATTTTAAGAAAAATATGAGGGGACAAAAAAATGTTTCCTGTCCTCCTTTAGTTTTGATGGTCTTCTGGCATGACATTTTATTCACCACTGCATAACTACAGCTACTATGGATGTGCCTGAATTCAAATTTATGGAATTGCACAAGTATAAAACTGAGTCACTCTAGTAATGAATTAAACCCACTGAATTACAACAAAAGCCAAATGAAGGACTGTGGAAAGGACTTTTGTTCAGGAATGTTGGCAGAAGCACATTTAAAGTAAAGATAAGTTTCATCTTCTAAGTGCATTATTTGAATTGATTGTGTCACACCCATAGAAGAGAAAGCACTTACATTTCAAGTTATCAGTGGCAATACTCATAAGTTAAAGAATGGTACACCCAGACTGAAATATACTTCCATCCCTATTCACTCACTTATGCTGTTCCTTATGACATGTTATATGACAATGTTCTGAATATTACATTCACTGCTGCCAAGTTAGGAATAAATTTACCCAAGTTGTTAATCTTTGTTATAAGTCCTGGAAAGGTTTTTGTTGGTGGGGTTTTCTTTTCATGGGTTTTTTTTTTTACAGAGCTCTGCAATATTCTTAGTTTCTTTTTGCTACCAACAGGAGAAAATTATCTTCTAGCATTGCTATTTTATTCACTGAAAACTGACACTTCCTTCTGTTTTAGCATCAGTTCATTGTGCAGAATTCTTTGTAGTGCTTTAATTAACCTGGCATGATGATCTCAGTACAGCCACAGATAAAATTAACATCAAACACTCATATGGAATTGTTCTATGAGATAGCTTGGGTGATGAACATATACCATATGGTAATCTTTAAAAATAAAACCTGCCAAATAGCATATTTCATGTGACTATCCTGGTGTACTCAGAAGAATTGTAAAAATCAAAAATAATTCTGAGCACTGCTCACTTCAAAGGATCACAAAATATTTTATACAAACTACCTATCTTTCTAAAATAAGCTCACCTACCACTTAAAGCAGCCACTTCTGCAGTGAAATGCAGCAGCTATTGCAGTAAAGCACAGCAAATTGGAACAGCAATTTTAGGGCAAGTAATGAAGACAAATGGTGTATCTTGTTTAAACTGCAGGGGCAGAAGGTAATTACCCAGATTTGGAGCTGGCTGAGGTACCAGACCTAACACCTCTCTTGCAGAAAAGTGTCAGTCATGATTTTATAGCTGGGTAACATTAAACAGAACATGAGCAAAGCCTGGTATTTAACACCGATTGGGTAAACAAGTCGGATTCTGGGGGAGAAGAGTTCCTGCTTACATTTATGTGTGCAATAAAATCAGTCATGTCTTTGCTGTACCCCATTGCTGGTTAGATGAGAATTTAGAATTGATTTTATGGGTATGATCTAAAGTCCACTGAAATGAGTAGAAAAACATTGGCTGGTTTTGGATCAGATCTTCTGTCAGCTCTAGTTTGTTGGAGAGCGGAGCTGTAGTCTGGTTTATTACCACATAGCAGTGTGTTCTATATTGAAATATGGGAATGGTAGATTTGCAAGAGCAACATATCCAATTAAGGCAGGAGCTTTTTCACTAATGATAGTCATCGTACTTTTCTAGCATCTTGCTGTACCAGCTGCTTGGCTGGACTATTCCGAGCGTTTTTGTGGCTGCTCCTGGCTAATGCACATAGCTGTCTGCAACCCACGTACTGTTAGGCTGAGGATCCAACTTACAAGAGTTTTTGCTCTTTCAAACCTCAGTAAAGAGAGAGAAAAGTGATTTGTCCTACGTAGGGTCTGAATTACCCTTTGGTGCTGCTCCTTTGTACTGACAAAGGAAGGAGCCACCATTGTCCACTGTCCTAAATCAGCTGCTCAGTTAACTGCCCGGTGTTCCATGGGGTAGGCAGTCCTCAGATCTCTCAGCAGTAAAAAAAGATCATTCACTTCACCTTACTTTACAATGTAAGAAACTTACATTATCTCACTTACTACTTTTGCTTGCATTGTCATGACACAGTAGTAACATTACAGCTACTGTTGGCAGTTTATCACCGAACATTTCACACATTCCTTCTATTCTTATTAAAACATGAGTGCAATTACCTTCTTCCTTTCTGAAAATATGCTCCCCTTTTCAGCTTTTTAAAATATGCTGACCTCCAGGAAAAAAAAAATGCTTAGCCATTACAAAACTAGCTTTTGTAGCATGGTATAATCCACTTTATGGACATTCATGTTCATCTCACTGTTACATATCGTTGGAGTCACCTGCCTTAGCATCCTTCCATTTACCTGAAGCTGCTGTGATATTTCAGCATATTTTTTAACAAATCTTTCTAATTGGTGCAGCCAACTTCCAGGCTGGCTTTGAATAACCAAGGCAGGAGCAAAATTTGGTTGCAGTTTATGCCTATTTTCCATCTTAACTCACCTCTAATTACAACTGAAGGAAAAAAAGATGGTAAAAAATAATCTCAGCAAATTACCTTAACAATTACAATTGTCCTCCTAAAGCAGAATACCCACTCAACAGGGGAAAAAAAACCCCTTGTGTTCCCTGAGGTTAGCCTCATTAAAGTTGCTTTCCTGATTATTCAAGGTTTCTGTAACTACTTTCAACTTCCTTAAACATTTGAAGATTCCTGTAGCTGTCAAGAGTCTGAAAGCTTTACTGATGCTCACCCCCATGGAGAACTTAACTGTTTTCCTTCTTTTCAAATTCAAATGGTATTTCTTAGCCAGACAGCGTTCACCTTTAGTCATTCCCTTCTTTTATTTTAAAATCCATAGACTGACAGACGCATCTTCACAGAGCCTCACTGAAACCATGGGGCTATGCCGATGTGGAGCTTCACTTGCAAGGAATTGGATCAGAATTGATCCATTGCTGTCTTTAACTGCTCTTGTTTACATGCCATAGGTAATGCTAGACCACATAATATCTTTTTCCCCCCTGTTCTAAATGTCATCTATTTAAGCCTGATTACAGTAAGATTTCTGGTCTAGTTCTGTCTCTAACATGAACGTAAGTGTAATGCAAAGACGACCACCCCTCTGAGGATTGTATCTGGCTTTTACATTAATTAGGGCAGCTGACATCAGTGTTAATTCATTCCCCAATTATTTTAGTAAAGCTTTTAGTCATTTAAACACACACACATATTTTGAAAGTATAGGGCAAGTAGAATCATCTGTCAGGAGAATACCAGTGACAGTGAACATTACATCAAGCCGCAAAAAAGTAGGGTTTTGAGTTTTAGCTTAGGGTTTTTTTTTATTTTAAGTAAATTACTGTACTTTCAAACCTTGCTAATTTCCAGATTGGAGAACTGTCAACCTCTAATTTATATTTGTGGTCACGTTCTAAGGAACCAGGAAAGAATACCCCAAATTTTAGGGGTTGTCCAAACTTTGCCACTTCTGAGCAGTATGACTTATAACAAAGTGGTCTGAAATGAAATCCTGATAGGAGCTAGGATCCATTAGGTAGGGCCCTTCCCAAATCTGAAATTTAGCACGCCCATAGTCTTTGCCAAGTGGGACTTCAGCCTCAGCCTCTTTTGTTGAATAGAAAGAATGTTTCTATTAAGCAGCAACTTTTTGTGTGTAAATTTGGGAACTTAAATATTTAGTGTTTATGAAAGACTTGAAATGTACTTTATCAGAATTCAGTGGTAGAGTAAGAAAGGATTTGGTTTAGTGAAGATGCCCAGGATTTGTATCTCTCCTATTAATGTCATTTAACTGATGTATATTCCAGATAACATGATGTCGGCCATGCTGTTTTGCTTTGCGATTCCCCAGATAAGGAAAACACTTGTATTGGATCCTGTAGGAGTCTATGCAACGTTGACTTACCACTGCCTGTTGCTCTTGACCTAAGCAGCAGACACATGAGGTAATCCAGGGCTTGTCAACATTTGGTTGAAATTAATAGGTCAGATGTTTGAGCTTTGAATCAGCTGCAGCTTTTCAGCTTCTTATCTTTACTGTGCATTCTTGTATCAGTAAATGTAAATATTCCACGTCCAGTGTAGGTAGCATATCTTCATGCTTTCCTGTATTTCTATAGTAGATAAAAGAAGAGAAAAAAAAGCCCGAATATATGGTGGCAAAGAACAGACAGTGTAGCTAAGCAGCCTCGCTGAAGAAAAATGTGAAATAAACAGCCTGAAGTACAAACACAGCCTGTATCTGAGCAGGAAAGGGACAGATATAGTCATAAAGAAAACAAACTGAAAGTTTTTTCATCGTTGTTCTTTACCTAACTATATCTAATCATGCTTTGGTTTGTTTTACAGAATGATAAATTAATTCCATGTTATTTCAAGTGCTGGCTTTTTGCCATTTTTACATTTATTTCATGAGAACTTGTATCTGTGACTAGAAATATAGTTACCTAGTTGGGGCTTATTTTTAACTAGCTTTTGAGTGATAATGAATATTCTAACATATTCTAAGATTCCCTAGTTTTCATGTTCAGCCTTAGCATATATTTAACTAGAAAAAAACATGTAAAGCTGGTTACACTTCATTGTAACTGATGGCATAATAAAAATGAAAACCTGGGGCAAGATGGTTGATGATATTCAGATCAGCATATGCTGATCTAAATAAGGACTGCAATGGTCCAGCCCTGCCATTTGTCGGTGGCCATCTGGTTCAGGCAGCAGTGCTCCTGCAGTCGCACATTCAGCCGGCTGAGGCAGTAGATTTGGCTAAACACTGTCCTGCTGCAGCAGCACTGGTTTAGCATCTGTGGAATTGCCATACAAAATGGATCTTCGAAAGAAGGTCCTCCGAGACGTGCAATGCCCAGCCGCCACAGCTGCAAGCCAGAGCGTGGCTTTGCGAGAGTTTTCCAGGGGTGGCTCCTGGTGAGGAACATGCTGGAGCCCAAAGCGCTGGTCCCTGCTCCCAGGTCTCCTTCTGTGCACAGCAGTAAGGGACACTGGAAAACGAAGTTATCAATGGCCGGTTCCTGTGTGGAGGTTTTATTAGCTCTCATATAAAATCAGTCCAACAAAACCTGTCATCCTTGGAGAACTGTGGCAACTTGGTCATGGGCTGTTTTTTACACAGTAGAACAACTGTGTTCATGCATTGCAAATAACTCTTAAACATGTAAACATCAACAAGCAGTATGTCTGTCTTTGGGGATTTTTGATGGTTTTTAAATGCTTGTGGTTTTTCTGACTTATAATATCAAATACATAAAATTTTTGCATGTTTGCTTTTTTAGATAGCTAATAGTCATCTAAAGAAGGAAGGTGGAAAAAAGAAACCTCTCTTCCCTTTCACAGGTTTTAGAAAATTATATCCCAGTTTATACATGACTAATGGCCTCCAGTTCTCTCAGAGGAAGGTCAAATTGCGCGTGCAGCTGCATAAATACATAATATGCATATTAATTATACTAATATAAAAATAATGTATCATTGTACATTTTACATATTATGTTTATATTGTATGTATAAAAATAAACATACATATTTTATGTATGTTATATTATGATGTATATTATACAATTCATCATCTAATTTTACACATAAATTAGACTTTACATTAATTATAGTATTAATAATAATATATAGTATTAATATTAAA
>NW_009242912.1:0-7756 GCF_000690835.1 Fulmarus glacialis | reverse complement strand
AATATATACATATAACGTTGTGTACTTATGTTTGCTAAAACAACACACAAAAGTAGCAAAAATATTCCTTTCAGTAGCTTTTCCTTAAAAAACTACAAAATGTGGGTGCATTTATATATCAACATGTAATAAGAGAGAGAAAGGACTGTAAATAACCCCATAAAACCTCTATGCCAAAAAATGTCCAGTTTAAGCTGTGGCTCAGCTTCCGTGTTTGGGGGCCAGTTGTAAGAAACATTGGGTGAAATACATAGGCTATGTTGTGCAGTAATTTGGATCATCATAGCTGTCCCTTAGAGCATTAAGATGCGTGCATCTTCAGTTCTTTCCAGGATAGCTATTGTTGTTGCCAGAAACACAGAATATTTTGTAAGAGATTCACAGCACTTTCACCAGATATATTTATGCAGAGTCAGTTAGTGTCCAAAACACAGGTGAATTGCTCTGGGTTGTGGGAGGCAACAATTCCCAGGCTCCATTTTCAGCTCTGAGACTGTTTCATGTGGCTTGGCCGAGGGCAAATCACCTTAAAATCTCTCTGCTTTAATCTCCCATCTGTGCAAATGCGGATGATAAAACTAGCCTATCTCACAGAATGACAGGAGACATAATAGCTAACATTTGCACAGTCACGTGAAGGCTCTTTTTGTCTGTGTGGTGCTTGCCAGCATGTCCAAAGAGATCTTTAGTGAACATTGCAGAATATAAAGGAACAGAAACATATAGAAGTTTACAAAGTCCTGAAAGTCTGCAAGAAAGGGGCCATACATTCTCAAAAGCAAAGATGGGAAAAATAGTTTACAGGTAAGGTTGTATTCCTTGAATATGAGAATCAGTCAGCGAAATCTCACTGAAGCAGTGCACTAAGAAGAGAGTTAGATGGGTTTCTAACACAGGTGGAGAAAAAGGTTTATTGCTTCCTGGAAATACCAATCTAACAGGCAAAAGCTTGGTAGAATAACAGTTCTCAGAAGTCCTAAATGTAAGCAAAAATGAACAGAATGTGTTTCTGATGACAATAAGACGGACCCTTAAATAATTATTTATCAAAACAAAGTTTGGTTAAAAAATACTCCTTTTTGTATCAGGCCACAGCTTAGCTGCACAGAAAATGCTTTACCACACTTTATTAGCAAGGTAAGGCATGAAATGTTAAATGGGACCCAGGTCTGAATTCCAACAGGGAGGACAAAGTGGCAAGTTAATGAAAGGAATTTTACCTTCAGATGAGACAAGCTGCTGAATATCTCAGAAGCTCAAATTGCCACCTTGTCTGACGGCAAACAGCAGTATATTAACATCAGTTTTGAGGAATCAGCTTAACAGTGGCAATTACAAAACCAAAGTGCAGAATACCTATTCCTCAGCCAAGCATCACTTAAATTCGTGTGTAGAATGTCTGAAGGCTTAAGTAAGGGTTTAGTGGCATGCAGACCGGACCGGGCTTATGAAAAAGGATGACTTTCATTCCTAATGCAGGAAATTTCAGTTCTACACACTTAAAGAACATCTTACTGCCGTAGAATATCACACCTACAAAGACATCTTGGAAAATAAATAAAAAATAAACCAAAACCTTTTGGCTTGAATGAGCTCCCCAGTATCACATGGTCAGTAAAAAAGTTTGCATCATTACCTTTCTTTCATGGTCCAATTATGAATATTTTAGTGTTTCTGCATCTCAGCACTTGAAAAAAAGCCAACTTGAAACTCTATTCCTTAGCTCTCTGTGAGATAGTTATTCACAAGCTAGGGCATACTTATTTTCATACACTTACTTTCTTCCTTCCCCAGATCAGTGAAGCAGTAAATAGAGAGGGAAAAAAAGGCTCTCTCCAAACAGCATCAGATCAGTGGTGCAGGAAATAGCAAGCAACTCCCTGCAGGAGCATATGCATTCTTAGCAAATTCTACGAGCAAATTATAATCATCCAGTTAATTATATCTAATCGCTCTCTGCATCAAAACAATAAATGAGAGTCCAGTGCTGCTTGTTGGAGATTATAACTTGACATAAATACAAGAAACACAAGCAAAAGAATAAATATGCATTCAGTTATTCAAAATGGAGTAAAAAATAAAAAAGGCTGAATGTAAATTGTATCAACGTTGGCCAATGTCTATCTATAGAGCCAGAAATTTCAGAGAAAAAAAATCCCAGTTTTTCTGGGAAAATTGTTATCGATGTATCTGCATGAAGAGGGCACTGCGTGCAAGACCTTTAAGACATGAATATTTAAGGGGGGGGAGGGGGGTGAATTTTGATGAGAAAGGTGGAAGCATGACAAATGAGGAAGGGAGAGGACTTAAGCAAAGGAAGGAAATATGTTAATGATGGCAGCTGTTAGGTTCCCAGCGGGAGTTACAGAAGTCCCAGCAGAGATTCACTTCAAAATGTATTAGATAAAACCTTTGTAAATAGACTGCAGGGGGCAACCCTGAGTAGAGAAAGAGTTGGCTTAGATGATGCACTATAACTGGTCTTTTCCAGTTTAACAATTCGTAGAAGGCATGAATCCCAGAGGACATGGGTTATTTAATTTATTACAACATTCTCCTTGGCTTCTTTGAATAAAATTTAGATGTTCATCTATTTTTAGTCCTTTTGTTTCAGATTCTATAATGTCAGTGTATCTCCGTTTTGATAGCTCTTGCAGCTGATAATCAATTCTGCAACCCCAGAGCATCTCATGTTTCAAATCAGAGAATTACTTTCATTTGCAAATTGTGTATTGTATTATGTAAATATATTATTGACCTATATATAAATATATATATACCCAAATATATATATACACACACTTTAAAATGCATGTTATTGTTTGCTATTTAGTAAAAAATTGCATCTTTGAATCAGGGCCCCTTCAAGTTAAGCCAAAGTCAAGAGAAAAATCAGATCAAATCCCAGAAAACATAAGCAGTTAGGTTGCTAATCTATATGAGTGGGAACTGATGGAAGTGTTTATGAAAAGCACTTTTAAAGATCTTGCATGTTCAAGAGTATTTTGAGGGCTAGAAAGAGGAAGAAAAGGTCATTACTGAATTACTTTTACTTTCCCAAAGCTGAAGAAAAACGTCAGCAAAAATTCTTCGTCAGAAAAATTTGGGCAGGAAAATGTGACTTTTATATGGGAAGTTCTGTCAGAAGAATTCATTAGAAAGCCAAAACGCCATTCCAAGATTGAGAGAGAACCTTTTGTGGATAAAAATCCCATCCTGGCTTCATGGCAAAGTGAATAGCACAACAATAAAAAAAGGGTGTGGGGAGGGAAGGGACAATGTGGAATAAAAAGCGCACGCTGGGGAGAAGAGGGCAGTAATCAATAAGCTAGATATTTCGATGTACCTGCAGTTGGCAGGGGAGCTTGAGGGGATTAGAGGACTCATGGCTGGCATGATTAAGAATTAAAATCTTTTAAAAAAGAACATGAAGAACAAAGAACAAAAGCCAGTCATGCAACCTCATTGGAAGATGGAGAGTGTTACTGCTAATATGAAGGCAGAGATTTTCACAACTGCTCCATATTTGGAAAGATGTTTCAGGTTGCCCTGTTCTCACAGGTTTGGGCGAAAAACTTTCAGCATACAAGCAACCAAAGAGAACGTGAAACATCTCTATATATCCAGCAGGCCCAAGTAACTTGAGCTAATGGTCTTTTAAGAGATGACAAAGGAGATGTCTGAGTCACTGATACTGAATCTGGCAAGCTGCTGTGTGGGTTTTTCCACTGCTCCACCAGCAACGCATAGGTTCAATATGCCAGTTAAGTCACAGGGGTTACAACCCTGTCACTTTACATGCAACAGGTTACAAGTGTCTTGGTTTAAAAGAGTACCTTGGTTATAATATGGAAGTACACTTATTTCTTTCACAAATGTATAAAGTGATCTTATTAATTTACTGGAGAAATACAGGCTAAAATCCAAGAGGTAGAAGCTGAAGCCAGGCAATTTCTCATTTTAAACGGAGCTTGTATTTTTAATAGCAAAGATGAATAATCATTATAACAAACTACTAAGGGCAGGTATGGATTCTCTATCATCTTTTTTCTTGTAATCAAAATCAGGTACTCTTTTGGAAGATATACTTCAGTCAAGCATGAGCTGCTGAACTCTCTGCAAAAGTAACTGGATCAATTCAATGCTCCACAGCACAGAGAATGTAAACTCTGTAATTTAATGAGGATTTTTGGCCCTAAAATATAGGAAAACAGGAAAGCTCTGAAAGCCAAATTTTGCTTCAAAATTTAAAGAAAATTTGAAACTATTTGCTTCAAAATAGTTTCAAATTATAGATTGATAGAGTTCCAAGTTACTGGTTCAGAAGAGAATAATTTAAAAACATTGAAACAATATCAGAGTTAATGTTCTAATTTTAGTGAAGAATTAAAATCTCATAGCATGTCATCCCTGCAGTGAGGGTACTTGCAATCATGCAAATTCATACAGTGTTCACAAAGGAGGAGGAACAACGATCCCTGCTTACGGCTTGGGCCTCTCATTAAGCACCGGGCTTCCAGCTGCTGCATCTCAAACAGGCACACGTGGGGGAGTTGAAAAATCACATTCACTCTCTCACTTAAGAGAAGGCAGCATACACTCCTCTGTGCACCTGCACTTCCCTCCTTACACTGACTACAAAAATAGTGTGGGACTATCATTGGCACTGACTTTGTATGTCTTTGCATCAATTGTGCTATTAGTGCCTATGAAATAGCAGGGTTTGAGATGATGCTCTGAGCAGTGGGACAGTCCCTCAGAGGGACAAGACATCATCAAGTCCAGAATCCAGCTTCTGTTTTGCATTGGTTGCAATTGTTTCTATCCAGCTGTTTTCACCACAAATGATCCCTGAATGATACCCAAGGGCACTAGGTGAGGCTGGAAAAAAGTAAGAAAGATCTTAACCAGGCTCAGCAGAGACAAGGTGCCACATTTTCCTTTTTGCATTTGAATCACCTTCACAATCTATAGGTTGAAGATGCCTCTTTCTCCTTCCCTGCACTCTACTCCATAAGCTGAGGTTGAATACGTGAATTGCCTTGTAAGTTGATCTAGAGATGTGAGGGTCCAAAGGAAACAGAAAAACCAATTCATTGCTTTTGAAAGGAGGAATAGGGCAACAGGATACTCCAAAATTGAATTTTTTGGGGGGGAGACCTAGTAAGATATTTTTTCCTAACTCTGTGCAAGATTTGAAAAGATACTGATGCAACAGTTCATTTCTTCACAATTTTTCCTATACTTATTTTTAAATGGATTTACTTCGCTTCAGAGCATTATATAATTACTAAAGGAAATTATAAATACTATAGAACTGTACACAATGTGCTAAATTTACTATTGCCCCTTAATTCTGTTCTATTTTTATTTGTATCTACATAGGAACAGCCTGCTTGCTTTCCAAACTTTAATTAGAGTTTAAAATGTTTATTTACCTGAGTTCCTACATTTCTATTAAAATCCTATTTTTGAAGCCTGTAATATAACCTTGTTTTATGCCTACAAGTAAACAGCATTGGTACTTTCTATACTGAACATTTTAGCTTTCCCTATTTTAGAGATGTCACTGAGCAAAGAAAAGCACTCAGCATACAGCACAACTTCATCTCTAATGACAAGTGTATGCAGTATTATTCAAAAGTGAAGAATTTATAGTTATATCATACATACATTCACCACTACCTTTTAATGCACTAGAAGAATACAGAAATGTAGAACAACAAGTGAAGTTCAACTTTTATAAGCAAGCAACTTTTGTCAATATTGTAATATTTCTCCGAACTTTGTTAAGGTTGTCAGAAGTAATACTTTTTTCTAGACCTTCACAATTCTGAAAGCGTGGTAAATGCACTATCATTTAGGTGACTCTACTGCAGGGTGTTTCATTTGCTGTGAAACCAGGGTCATGGCTAAAGACCTGGAAGGGGTTTTTTTTCCGTATAGTAAAACTAGTAAACTTCTGTGTAACTTTCTTCAGTGTCCTCTTTCATCCACAGACTCTGCACCAGGGATTAAATAAGGAGAGTAATGCAGCGGGCCCTTTGGGCACCAGTCCTGAGACACCACATGGTGAAGAAAGCAGGGGAGGCAAAGGGCAAGGTATTTTTACTGCTGCCAAACATGTGTCAGACCTAATCTTACTCCTCCAGCTCTAACCCCAGACCAAGAAGTGTGGGAAAGCAAGGAGCAGGGACACCTGAGACAGGTGGACACAAGCTATCACAGTCCTGGGAGCAATCTAGTCATGCTTACTGCGAGCTGTGCCCCAGCTAAGAAGTCTGGCCAAGAACTGGGTAGTCAGAGCTCACTAACTTTCAGGCAATAGTTGGCAAATTCAGCTCTGAAATGCACAGTGTGGAGCTACGGTGGGGCTCAGAAGATCCGGTAGCTCTGCTTTGTGGAGCTGGAATGGGATACCTGCACTGTGCATGTCTTCATAGCCTATTTTTATTACCTCCAACACTCAAGAATGTGGCAACTTAGGTCTTTGGGTATACTCAAGTTCCCTTTAAGTTATAGAAGTCAAGGTGTCCATAAGCAACTCATTTTTATACACCTTTTCATTAACGTCAAATGAATGGTATAGTAAACTACCCTGGTTGCTTAGCCCACAACTGCGACAGTTGGTGTATTACAGTACTGTGGCCTCTGCATTTTGTCATACTACAGAAACCACATCTCAGTGTTCCCATGTATCTGACTTTTCCCTTTTAGCTGTAAAAATGGCCTACACTAAAGTAATTTTTATACAAAAAGTTTCAGATTCCCTAAAAATTTTGAGCAAAACATGAAAACTCCAAAACACTTCTGGTGACAAGTTGAACAATTTCAACAGGTTATTTGAGCATTTCAACACAAATTCACCACCACAGGAGTCCTAGTAGTTTGTTATGCTCACCTCATACCCTTGTTCTTCTCCACAGAACCGTCTCCTTCAACACACCATAGTAACTCAACACACTCATAGTAACTTCAGCAAACACCCTTCCCCAAAGATGTAAGATCATGACACAGCAGAAGACACGTATTTGATCAAGAAATCTGGTTTCTAGAGTAGACTTGGAGTCAGGAGTCAATCCCATTACCAGAGGGGAACAGCCAGGGCTATTCAGGACAGTATACATAGTTGTTTCTTATTGAAAAAACAGTTCTTCAACTCTATCTATGCATCATAGTTTTCATAGTTCGTGTTTGTTGGTTTCATAAAATGTATGAAGTCATTAGTATCATTCCTCAGCACCACTTTTATACTTGTAGCTGCTCATTAGCAAAAGCAGTTAATCAATGAAGTGCGTAAGAGGAATTAGTTTGGTACACGTTATATGCACCTGGTGTTCAAAACCAATTTTCCAAGTCAAGACAATGAATGAATTTCTTGACATAGTGACCTTTATAAAACCAGTTTAGTGAAAGCTGCATTCTAAATGCCTTCAGTGGTGCAAATTTTAATGTATAGAAGACTTAAATCAAGTCCCAGCACTGTGTATAAAAGGATAAGTGCTCCTGTCAATATGGATTGAAAGCTAATGGGGTGAGTCCCCTCAATAAATGAGGTGTGATTCCACAGCTGATGGGCAGATGTTCAAATATTCCACCTGCTACTTTGCCAAAAAAAGTGAAATATTGATGTAATAGGGTTTAATATAAAAGTCAGTAAGGGACAGCAAAGCCAAGACTCTGGGCAGAAAACAGTTGTCCAAATCCCAGGGTAAAATGATTCATCTGGGCCAAGCCCAGAGAGTTGTGGTCAACG
>NW_009242911.1:0-7749 GCF_000690835.1 Fulmarus glacialis | reverse complement strand
AGGACACGGAGGAGGCAGTGAGTGTCGCACCGAGCTGTTGCACCTGGGGTTTTCCCCCGGCACCAGCGCTGGCACCAGCCGCCACGCCGGGGCGTTTGTCGGAAGGGCCAACACCAAATAATAATGTGTGTTTTCATTTTAGGAAGTCTTGGCTTTTTTTTCCATCATTTTGCATTAATTTACTCAATGGCAGCTTGCTAGCAGCGCTCTTTCCAGAGCATAGGTCTAACGCCACATCTGCTGATATCACTGGAAGCTTTGTCTTTGAATACAGCGTGAGCTAGAGTCAGCCCCTTGTGCTTTTAATGTAGCTGCTGCTCGGCTCTTCTGATCAGCAGAGGAAGAACAAAATGTTTCTTTTGTGTGGATTCTGTCTGAAAAGCTGCTATTGTACAGGGGCGAGAGGAAGGGTAAATTCTTAGCTGCCAAGTAGTCAGCTTTTCAACTTTAACAGAGAAAAGCATATAACGAAGGGTCAGCAGAAATAGAGGAAGGACAGCCTCGTGGCTGAGGCACAACACTGAAGGCACGAGTTAGGAGGTCTGTTTGGTCAGTTCCTGGCTTTAACACTGACTTCCTTTATGTCCCTGGCAAGTCACTCCACCTCTATAGTTGTGTTGAAAATGCCCACCCTTAGAGGAATGTCGAAGGCTTTCCCACTGAATTCCTTCACCTGAACCTAAAAGTAGCCTTTCTCCCACAAAAAAAAAAGAGAGTGATCAGCCCTCTCAGCAGAAGCATCCCAGCTTTCTCTAGGGAAGCTCATTTGTCTCTTTGAAATGAATTGCAGCTGTGATTACTCACCTCATGTTCCCATGAGGCTCCACAGAACTCCTGCTGCCTCTGTAGTGCAGCCCTGGGTTATTTGACATCCCTTATATGCTATAGGTATGTATTGGGGTACTATAGGAACTGTTGTTCTCATGCCTTGAAAGCTGTTGCAAAGGCATCCAGCTAGGTATGCCTGGCCTCCAGGTGCCTTCTAGAATTACAGACAGACTGCAAACACCTGGTGGGGTCAGGCAACAAACAAAAAGTCTCTGGGCCAGTCCTTTTAAGTTTCTTCCTTTAAAAGAAAAATGAGATAGAAACCCCTGCCCTGAGGGATGTCTGCCTGGAGACATTTCCTCTTAGCTTGCTTAGTTCTCCCATGTGAAGGATGAGTCAGACGGAGTGTTCATTATACTGCTTTAAAAACCCTCATGTGGAAAGCATTTTCTCCCATTTTTAAATGTGGACTAAAATTCACAACTTCAGCTACTTGATCGTGTGTTTAAATTTTTCTACAGGCAGTTAAAGTGCCACGGGTAATTCATATTTTACAGCTGTAGTAATCTAAATCTCACAAAAAGGCTTAAGAATCATAAAATACCCTGCTAGAGACCCCCACCAGGATGTGTGTGGGGAGAAGAGGGGTGACTGCTCAAGAGCACCCGTACTCAGTCACCCAGCAGCCATGCTCCAGTGCAGGGCTGTGCTAGCATTGTGTCAGCCCACCTGCAGCCCTCCGCAACCGGTACTGGCACTCCCTGCCCTAAAACGACCAGGACTGAAGAAGTGAGTGTCATGCAGCCTCACTCTTGGTGCCCTCCACCCCCAAAGTTTATAAACCATGAGTTACAGATCCAAAAATACTGATTTTGCTGTAGTTAAAGAATAAATCCTGCTTGTCAGCCCCCCATTTGATTGTTAATGCGCCTTTTGAGAGAGCTGATGTGAGCCTTTGCTGCAAGGGCTCTGGGAAGAAAAGCCAACCAAATCAACTCACAAAGGGCTGCTCTAAGTGTGGAGTTCTAAGCCTTGTCCCACACCTCCAAGAATCAGCCATGGCCAGGCTTCCACCTCACCCTAGGGCCTGCAGCTGACGAATAACACCTTCGCACTTTGGTAACGGGCCCCATGCTCCCTCCTCCACAGTAGCTTCAGCTTGGACTCTGCTCATGTCACATCTGCTGCTGCTACAGCTCCAGGGGTTGCTCACGCCCACGCTCCCTGTGCCAGGCTGGAGGCAGGCTGAGGCTTTCCTTCTCCTCGTTCATTTGCTTTTCAGGTGTGAAGTCAAGCTGTCATTTGGCAGCTCCCCAATAAACCTGCAAGATCTTTCTCTTGGCAAAAGGAGAAAGCTGTCAAGACATAAAGACGAAGGTTCTCCAAAGATGCTGTTAGGAGTTTTAACTTGGATTAGCGGCACCAGACTGTAGGGAGGGGGAGCTGTTAATTGTGTCATCTCCCTGTGCTTTTGGGTGCCATCAGGGCCTGCTTTCAGCGGAAACCTGCGAGAGCCCATCTGCTCTCAGATCTGCACTCGGCATCAGCAAACCTTCTTACAGGGAGCTCCCACCTGTGGGTCAGGCACCTCTTGACCTCTCAGTGGCCCTGCCGGCGATTTTTAGGGTGTAAGAAAAAGCATTATCTGAGATATGTGCACACAGCTGTTCACCAGAGTAGCTGGACTAACCTGTCTGCATAATTAGGTGCTTGTTATCACAGCATGTTTACATTTTAATAGGGCACTCTTTTGTGGATTTAAATTTAAATATGAAGAGCCCTCCTGTCAGAATAATGGCCATCCTATAATCCTCTGTACACATACCAAAAGTAATTAGAAATAGTGTTTAAATTAGACTAACTGAATGCAACTACCACTTCCCTAAATTTACATAAATGACTTCCCATCTGTCAAGTGATGTGCTAAACTAATTTTAAGTTTTTATACTTCCTCAGCTCTAATTACAATATTACACACTTCAACTTTTCCAACTTTTTTTTAATCCTTTTGTGCAAGATTTTCCCTTAGATCAGTATCTTCAAGACTGGGAAGCAAACATATTTATTTTCTACCTAAACATGCTGTTCAGTCACCACAAAACAGAAAGGCAAGCATCTAGCTGGAGACTCCAAATTGGAGGTCGAGATCCAAAAGCACAGGAAGAACAACGATTCTTCCCAAGTTCTCTCGCATGCGTTAGGTTTTTACCTCTGCCAATCACCCAAGGGAGTCCCCTGCTCACAAAAACTTGCACAGACAAGCAGATCCTTTGGTCATGTGCAATCTTGCAGCTGGGCACTTCGTGTGCGTGTCCCACGTACCACAGTTTGAATTACCAATTCTTAATTAGAGAAAAGTAATAATGGGGTAGCCCAAAGGCCACCTATTTTTGGCACCACAGTAAGAAATCACAATCAAAAGTCTCTTCCATTTTCTTTGCTATATGGAAAACCGAACAGCACAGTCACCACATCGGGGTATGTGAGTAAACGTCCCGTTTAGACAGATGACCAGGTTAGACCTCTGACAGGTCCTGCTGCAGGTTTTCAGTTCACTTGTGTGAATAACACTGCTCTAGTTTTATGAGGCTCCCATTTCTGAGCATTTTTCCCTCAAATTTTTTTTCACATTTTGTAAATGGTAGAAACAAAAGCTGAATATCCCGGTGCTTGCTGCATCACATGGAGCTGAGCAGATTTGCAGCTGGATAAAGGACAAAGGACTGACACCAAACATACAGTCATGTGTACTGACCGTATACATGGGCCCATGCCCTTTATCCGGCAGGTAACGCTTACTGGAGGGATGGGGGAGGGAGGGAAAATTGGAAGATTGAAGAAAATAGTCTGTAACTGAAGTATGTACCTTCACTCCCTCAACAAAGAGAAAGTCACGCCATCCTGCTCACTTCATATAGGATCTGCCTCTAGCTGGATGGCAGGTCTTTGCCAGGCTCATAATCCAAAGTACCTGAAGCAAATAGCAGCTTATTTAACTCCCACGGCTATTCCAGAATGCCAGGGGTGGTCTCCCGGCACAAAATGCAGCTCATACACATCCAATGTCGCACAAATGGCGTCAGGATCCTAAGGCATCTTAAACAGTCAACCTCCAGTCCTCACTGTAAAACAGAATGAAAAACCCACACACTCTGCAGCTGCACATTCTCCTCCTGCTTCCTTGGGCACTCAGCAATTTGCTGGGCAATCAAGATTGCAACCACAGATAACCTCTCTGCTTATGAGAAACTGCATCTGGGTAAAGCGCTTGCTGCACAAAAGGTAGGAGAAGTGACCCGAGGGTAGTTTACATCTCATGGAAGTGTTTGCCCTAACGTTGCTATTTCAGAACCACCTCGGACAGAGACAGTGCGTGATTGACACCTGATACCTCACACCTCCAGAGAGGGACAGGACATGTTGCAGAGATTCAGACTGTCTGTTTTAGGACACGTCTCATTCTAAATACCAACCTTTTTTTCTAGGAATTCAAGTTTTCTCTTGAACTTTATTTCAACACAGCACTGTGTGAGGAGGACAGAGCCAGTACAAGGGGAGAAACTCTCCAAGGGAGGAAGAGGTCAAGCCAAATAGGAAAAATAATGATCTCTTTCTAACATTTCAGACTTTAAAAGAAAACAGGCAACAAATGGTCTCAAAGAGAAGCCAGCACACAGCATAGTTGCTCATCAGTTTCCCTCCAAGGGTTCAAACGGCAAAGCACTCAGGGAGGGGGGGAGGAAAGAACGGCTCTAATTTGTTTTTCTTTCCTGCCAGTATTCCTTCTCAAAGATGCCAACCCAGACCAACTGCCAGTCCTTTCCCACCCTGTCCTGACCCTTGTGGCATCCCCCAGGTAAGGGTTGATATGGCTGCTGAGGAGACAGACCCTAAAGGGTAGATAGTGGAGTTAATGCTCCACTACAGCACATGGGAAAATTCATCCTTTCTCAACTATTGATTCCAGCTCACTACAGACAGTAACAGAGTTACAGACTGTTACAGAAAGTAACAGAGCAGATGTTACTGGCCTACTTATGCTTTTTTCACATTTGCAAGTTTGCTCTGCAGCTACAACAGTTAGAACCATTCTCTGAGGTCTTCGTTTCTTCCTGTATACAATAAAAGTTCAGATTTTTAGGTACTCGCATAACTCCAGGAACTTGCCCCTGGAGCGTTTTTAATCCTGTCCTGTTTGTAATCATGCTTTTACCACATAAACCACTTTAAAAAAATTTTTATGGCCTTGCACATTCTTAGGAGCCACCAAACAAATGTGTGTTGTTCCTGGAATTAGCGTAACTCCCTTGCATGGGAAAGATAATAAATCACATCTGTGAAGTCATCTTTCCTCCTTCCATCACACATCTGGTCAAGTAATCCCCTTTCACGAGGCTGTGAAGGCCTCTCCTCGTTGCACAGCTTTTGTTCACTATCACAGTTTGCATCTCTCTCCTTCTCCTAACTGCTCTGTCCTTCTGCTTGGCTAACACATGGGAGCATTTCAGCCCTTTCTCTCACCCACAGCTGGTTTTGACAGTATGGTAACAGCACAAATCTCAACAATGCAGTACTGCCTAACAGGAGATGGAGACTGATGGCTCCCCATCAGTTGCAGCAGCTTCACCCACCTCAGCCTGAATCTGGTTTGACAGAATATTTACGTGCAGAAGGCAGCCAGGCCTCCCCGCACTGTCTCCTCTGAGAGGGAGCTTAAAGGACTCATTTATTTCAAAGGCAAAGACATCTCTGAATTGCATGAGTGAGCTTTTAGCAGGAAAAAGTTAGAGCCTAAGCTGTACCCATCCTGCTACAAATTAGTCAAAGTCACAACCTCTGCACCCTGGAATATAAGACAGGACCCAAATGACCGACTACCATGTGTCAACACACAAGGTTTGATCTGTCTCATACAGGTATAAGGATATTTTTTTTCTTCCCATCTTTGTCTCTTTAGGACTGGGCTTTCCAGGGAACACAATGGAGCGAGGTGTTCACACCCCTGAATTCAAGTGGGGCAGGGTATTTAACCTATTTCGCAGATGCCAACCTTAGCTAACAAGCTTCTGGTGGGTTGGGGCTGAGCTGGGTGTGCAACTGGGGTGTACGGCAACTTGGTTTCAAAGAGCCCCTATCAGACTACTGCTTCCCCAGCTAGGGAATGGGATTGCTGCAGGAGACATCCTAGTGTGGGGCCAGAGGTGAATGGCTGCAAGACCACAGGTTGGTCACCCTTCACCTAATAGAGTGTGGGGTTGAGCCATCACTGAAGGATAAATAAAGCTGAGCTCTGCTGTTCAAAGTAATCATACAAGTCTGTGCAGATCCCTGGCCTCACACAGGGATTTATTTGAATCAGGAACACCAAGGCAATTCATCCTCTCTAAACAGCCTCATTCCCTGCTCTCTGTGCTCACTACCCATGGGGCCCAGCTACGCATTAGTTCCCCTCCTTCCCTCTCTGTGCTTTTCTGCAGCGTGTATTCGCTAAATATAATCTGACAGCTTCCTTTCTCAGGTCCACAGCCTCAACACCCATGCGTTACTTTTGTGTGCCAGAAGCTCTATTTTACAAGTCAAGCCGTAGTCTCCCTCACAGCTCATCTTGCATGAGGAATGAGCACATCCTTGTGTCCTTTCCCTTTTAACACCCATCGCTGTTGTTGGAAGGGGCTCACACAGCCATTAGCACATCCCTCAAAAATCTAGCAGCCTCAGAGCCACACAACCAAGAGTTAACTTTTCTGGTTGTTTTGCAAATGCCAGCTAGCCCTCAGCTCTAATCAGTTTGTCCACTTTCACTAGTTCCAGTTTTGGCTTAATTCTAAGTCTCTTTGAAGCCATCATACATGTGTAATTTCATTGCATAAAGGGGCTCTCACATCGAAGTGGTATTATACTACTCCTCAGTAACTTTCTGCCTCACCAACTTCAAAAAGTGCCATATTCCTCCAAAGTGCACTCACTGAAATGTCATTGAAATCTGCCTTCTAGTTGTATTAGCTGACCTATTGCACACCAAATCTCAAGGGCCTATTATTTATTCCAGAAAAATCTGGTCCTTGTCAGTATATGTGACACCTCCAACCAAAGGGCTCATTCAGCCACTTCCTAGCTGTACTCCTTGATTCAGGAATCCAGAGTTCATTAGAGTATTGAGTGTTGTTTAAGTATATACATCGCTAGGATAAAGAGATTATTTCAGGGCACAGACTGGCTATCATCTCTAATATGCAGGAAGAGGAGCAGAGGAGCAAACATATACAGCTGGTGTACTTTTGTTCCTCTACTGCCAACCTGATTTTTCAAGCTGTTTTTATACAAAGGAAAAAGCAGAATGGAGAAATCCTTATCTTAAAAAAATGGCCGGGAGCTCAGTGAATTCAGCAGCTCTTAGGATAAAATACCCGCAGTAGCCTTCCCCCTCCCCTGCCTCCTCAGGAACCAGCAGTATTTCTCACAGCTTTCCATTAACTACTTTTATTATCTGAACGTCTGCCCACATGAGTAATTGAGTGAGTCACATCAGCAAAAGACTTGGTGGAGTTTTATGAGGAGGCTGCACTGCAAAATTTTTTTAAATCACAGTTTAATTTACAGAATGAGGATTTTTAGCTGTGGTGACAATTTCAAGACCAGTGCTGCAGTAGTGGGAGAAAGAAACACAGAGGTGATAAGGATTTCCAGTTCTTGAGGGTAATTGAGAAAATGTGATTGCTCAGCTCAGTTTACCACACTGGAACAGTACAGCTATAAAATATAAAACGGCTAATGCAGGATGTATGTTTGCAGTATTTTTACCTTTACTATGTAAAAGTCACCATCAAGCTTCCTCAAGCACAAAAGAGGTTCACTATGAACTATGGTGTGTATATAGAAACAAGCCCTACCTAGTTATCACTGCTGGGATATGAAACCGGAGGCCTGATCCAGCAAACCCTCTATATCATTTCCTTTTTCATAGAATCATAGAATCATTAA
>NW_009242910.1:0-7619 GCF_000690835.1 Fulmarus glacialis | reverse complement strand
CCGTGGGAGACAGTGTCGAAGGCTTTACACATCTCTGTGTGTGTGTATGTACAAATACATGCATGCATGTGTAGCTGAGAATCTCAAGAATCAGGAACAATGTTCTGCAAAGGGTAAGATCTGCATAATGAGCTCATTAGTAATAATCTCATTAGTTAAAACTCTCCTTTCCTATCCTGTCTAGCCTTGACCTGCATAAATTATGCAAGCTTCAAACATCTTTCCCAGCTTTTTTGCTGAATAGATGAGCCTGCTGCATAGCTAAAGCACATGACCTTCAGATGCTGTTTCAGAACGGCACTAGTCTGTCATAGAGACTGCCCGGGAAAAAAAAAAAAGGTAAAAAACCCAAACAACCCACATAATAGAACTTATTTTCCATTTAAGTGGGAATCTTTTTTTCTGTTGTTGTTCTTTCCAGAGCTGAAGTGAACCTGTTCTATAAAGAAACTTTCTAAACAGAATAACAAATCTGCAAGACGAAGTTTTTCAGTTTTAGTGATAAAACTTAAAGCTTTTGATTACCATTTTCTACCTGAAGTTATATGTCCTTGGCTGAAGTCTTCAAAGAACTTTCTTCTCAGGACCCCCTTAGGAAAAATTAGTAAAAATTCATAAATGTTATCTTAGAATTTTTATAATCCATTTTAGTAAAATAAATGAAATCAAAACACTGTAACTATTGGAGACTAAATAAGATTCCTAAACCTGTCTAAAAATAAAGCTAAAGAGAAACATCTTTATTTGATAATATTTCTGTGCCTTATATTTATTAGAGACTACCCTGGATTGTACTCAGCCAGGCATTTTAAAGATACACTTTTCTTGAGTATACAATAATCTTTATCCTACTGTATTATAGGAGGCTAAATTATATTGGCTACCAACAGGACCACATGTTATGTATTTGTTTTGTCTTAGACTCTAGCATGTCCAGCCTGAAATGAAGATCTTATTACCTGTTTAAGTGCAGACAAAAACGACTTCCCTTACCCAAAGCAATTCACAGCCTGATACAAAAGACTGATACTAGAGATCTGCCCATGTGGCTTCGGTTCTGGTAGAATCAGAATGTAAAACTGGCAGAATTATGGACATACCAAATGGTTTAAATTTGTGCAATAGATGTAGTCCACGTTTCTGCCAAAAGTTACTACTAGAAATTGATCATTTCATCCACAAATAAAAGATTGATGATGACTTGCAATTCTCATATACTCACATTGGCCTGCTAGTGATGCTCCCCACATGAACCTGAATTTGTGTCAAATTCCTGTTTACTGGAACACAGAAAAGGAGGGAGTCATCTGAGTCCATTGCAACTCTGTAACCACAGACATTCAGGGAATAAGTGTCCTGCTCAGAATGGCGTTCTGAATGTCTGCTGCTCACAACAGTATGAAGGCAAAAAAGTTTCCAAGCTCTTTTCACCAAATTATGTAAGAAAGCTCAAAATCTATAGTATGCCAGAAAAGAGTAGGAGGCAGCAAAAACCTACACAGCATCTTAGATCGCTGCCGTAGGAATTTATTAAACTAAACTCTCAAGATTTTGTTATGAAATAGACTGCACCCCAATCTACAAAAATGGGACTAACTTCCCCTCCTGCCCAGTATAAACCCTCTGATAGCACATTGACCTGTGAGAAATCATTCTTTTTAACTCCAGATGTGGCACTCAGTTTTAACCTTGCGTACATGAACAAAAGATACCAACTAGATACTTCTGCAATTTTATTCGTACTAGGCTTAACTATGCACTCCTCTCTACATCCTCTCAAACTCTAGCAATCTGCCAACCTTTAAAAGAAAGGAAATCCTCTTCTTTCTCTCTGTCTCTCTTATGGAATGACAAGTTTTGTATGAAGGTGAAAAAGATCCTCTCTGGTCTCCAGAAAGGTCTTCTCTGGTATTCAGAAGAATCTCTGAAAAAAAAATGTTCTTATACTGAATATGTAAATACAGTTCAAACAAATATAAGTCCACTTTACTTTAAGTCTTATGGCAGATGCCAACATATAAACCTATACTTGATACAGAATGAATGAGATCAGACCAACATTTTAGTTTTTGCTTGACATGCCTATTTATGTATTTTTTATGCTTGACATGCCTATTTATGTACTTTTACATACATCTGATATACATATTTCGATAGTGTTCTGATCAAGATCTTCAGCATCTAGATCTGTATGTAGATTTTGTGAATGTACAATATCTGAAGAATAGATCTAAAACAAGTACTCAGACACCAAATGTTTTAGTTTGAAACTGGAGTTCTAATATGTATTATTTCACTCTTAAATTGTTCATGTCTTTTTTCATCTGGTCCCACCTTTTAAGGTAGATAAACATCTTCATTTTCTGAATTTTACACTTCAGTCATGGAATCACTGGGAAAAAACAATATGTTGGGAGGACCTCTGGATGTCTAAAGCAGTCTAACTTCTAAGTTACATCAGGTTCCTCGGGGTTTAATCAAAACATTTTGAAAATCTCCAGGGGAAGAGATTTCACATCTTAGTGAAACCTGTTCTAATACTTGGTATTCTCATTAAGATTTTTTCTTTTTTAATTATATCTGGAAGAAATGCCTCTTGCTTCACCTTTGACCATACAAGGATGCTATATTAGACTGTGCTGAAAGCCTTCCTAATCTAAGGTGAATGACATCCACTTCTTTCCTCTTATAGAATACTAACAGGTTGGTCAAGCATGATTTTCCATTGGTAAATCCATATTGGTTGTCTCCAAACACTTGCTTGTCCTTCATGTGATGGGAAATGGCTTTCCGTGGAATTTGTTCCATTTTGCTCCATAATCTTCCAAAGGACTGCGATAAGACTGGACATTCTGCAATTTCCTGGACCCTCCATCTCACCCTTCTTAAAGGTGTGTGGTTGAATTCCTCTTTTTGATTAGGCTGTCTGTAGCAGATGCCTACCACAACACCTCCCAGGGGTGGCCACTGCTAGCACTCCCCAGGAGCTAGCTCTGTAGGAAGACAGACAGAAGCCTGCTCTGCACCTCTACCCCCCATGCACAATATTTTGCTTGGCAGGAAATTTATTTCACTGACTTTTTGGCTCTTGGTTGCAGGTTTATGACCTGGAGAACACCAGGTCCATTCTGCTTCCCGTGCTGAGCTCCAAATCACTCCTAATAGGTTTGTCAATTAGGTATCTGTTTTCCCACATCTGAGGAGATCTAGAAACCTGGCATCACTCTGGCAAATTCCCCTAAGTGATCCATCTGGAAAGGTTTCTCAGAGAACACCTGACACACTCAACTGGACCAAACTGCATAAATATAGTGGTACCAATCATCTTCAGAAGATAGCGTGGAAGAAAGGGTAAGACTCACAGGCCCAGTGTGTCAAGACTGCTGATCCTCTGCCAGAGGATTATTGCATTTTCTCCTAAATTTAGGTACCTTACCCAAGGGTGTAGGAAAGCACCTCCATCAGCTTTAGATCTTAGGCTCCTACCAAACGTGAAGACAGAGGCCTCCTTTAATGACAGAGCAGGTCTTTCCATGTAGGCTGGTGACTACTAGCTAAAACTACAATCAGAAGTGAGCAGTTGTATACTTAGACTTTCTGCTCTTGCTTACAGAACAGACATGATTTTATCATCCATATTTTTCTAAAGTCAGGTGTTCACAACGCCAGAGCATGCTGAACCAGTTGTCACAGTCCAGCTCCATGGAGACCTAGTTCTCCTTGCAATAGCAGTTTAACACTCTGATACATTAGTGTGGCACCATATGCAGTCTAATTAGTTGGGTCAATGGGGTATGTAATGTAGCTATATAGTTTCCAGTCCCAAAGCTTGCTGGTTCAAGTTTAAGATCTAGTTTGAGGTCATATGCTGTGCATCCCATGAATAAGCAGAGATGCCATGGATAGTTTCTTTCTTTTTTCAGTTAATAAACGTAGAAGCTCGTCAAACTATAGGAGTTCGTCAACAATGATATCAGATTCCAAGACAAAAAATGCATGAAATATATAGATCAGACAAAAGGAATTCAACAGTGGAACTGAAAATTATTTTAGCAACTAGACCAGATGTGCTTAGTTCTTCTTTATGCTGATCATCATGGTGCAGCTGTTTCAGCTGTATCACTTTGAATACAGATGCCTTTTAGCAACTTTCAAATCCTAAAAGTGGTTAGCCTAAGCTGACATGATGTTTTGCATCCCTACAGTTAAAAATTACTGCAGATGCTCTACAAGCGTTTTTCCTGTGTGACAATGGTTGTTTCCTGAAAGTATGGAGCAAATGTTTGCTGTTAAACTAAGTTACCCTTCACAGTGTTAGCAGATTCTGCAAAGTATTTCAAGAACGTCAAAGCTACATTTTTTTTTTTCAAGCTGGAAAGCTGTAGAAGCAAAGACAAGACTTTCCTTCAAAAACAGGAATAAACCAAGACATCTCGTACCTTTGAGAACCACTCAGAAAAATATACTCTTCTACTGATATTTTCATATTTTCTTTAGAGCAGCATTTCATGTTTATCGTTCCCCTATTTTCCTGAATTGCTTTCATTTGGTCTTACGTGTGCTGTTTCCTAGTGTCTCAGGATGTTGGCCTGGTTTCTCCTGAGTTCAAAGACATGATATGTGTTACTCTTTCTGTACACAGCCATATGCCATACAAACTAAGCTGAGGGAAAAAAAACAACAAAACAACCCCTACTAAAATATTTGGCAGCATGCTCTATCAATCACTTTGGCAGGAAAATGTCTTATGAACAGACTTTTTCAGTTTTTCCTTTGAAGACATAGCAGACTGAATTCTGGCTTAGGACATGGCAATGTAAGTAGGAAGTGATTCAACTGTAGCCAATAGAATATAAAAAATTCAAAACTACCTCTAGGGAAAAATGAACCAAGTCCATTGGATTTCATTGGATTTTTATAGAGATTTTTCTGAAACACACTGGAGATATTTTGCTTAAAACAAAGCTAAGTAAACCTGAATTGTGAAAGTCTAAATGACTGCAGTGTCTCAGTACATGCAGGTCTTGCTTACTGGGTGTTCTGAGATGGAAAAGTCATGGGCTAAGGTCTCCATAAGAAGGAGGAATCTGTAGGATTTTTTTTTTTTTAAAATTTTTAAAAATTCTTTTTCCATGGTGACCTAAGGGCTGAACTATGAGCACAGAGATTTTACTTATTCTTGCTTCCATTAATGTTAAAGAAACATAGATAGAAGGTACCATATAGGCTAGTGAATCATTTCTGAAAACAGTTGTCACTTTATAAACACAGGCCCAGTAAAATTCAGAGATCTCAATTACTTTAAAAAGTATATTGGGCAGAATTCTTGGTTTAGATATGGTGGATAAATAGAATATAACTGTGCCGAAGTTAGTATACCTAAGAGTACCAGGTGTGTATCAGTAAAATGGAAGGATTCTCAAAGAAAAATCATTAGAATTAAAAGGTCATGGAGTGTCCCTTTCATAATTTTCTAGTCTATCCAAGAGTTCAGGTTGCCTTTTAACCACAGTTGAATACACCACATTGGAATGTAAGAATGGCCCATAATGTATCAGAACGTAGGTCCTTCCTATACACTTACCTACTGCTTCAGACAGCAGCCAATAGTGGATCAGTAGGGAAGTGTATCACAGTGAGGTAAAGACTGAAAGAGTCTGTCCTGCGCTCTGCACCCTTTCCTGTTTGTTCTGCCTTCTTACTCCCAGACACACTTGTACCAGTATGAGTATTCGCAGAATTGCACAATAATATATAATAGGAAAATTATTCAAGTTTGATTTAATCCAGATCAGTGCCCTGTGAATGATTGTGACTAATCGTTGGATTGTAATTCACACAAATATTTTACTTTCTACAGTATAATGTGTCAATGGGTTCCCCTTTTCCACACTTTGTTTGAAAAAAATGTTGGGGGGGGTTGATTTGGTTTGAACACACTAATTATAATTTCTTATAATGCTCAAAAATATACTTACGGAAAGAAATGAATAATCAATCTCTATTCATGTTTTCTATGACACATGGTCTTACCACAACTTCTGCTTGTGTAAATCTAATTATCCTAACAGCTTAACTACTTCACTTAGGTATATTTTATACTTATTTGATTTTCCAAAGAAGGAAGAAGGGGGACATAGAAAAGTAGCCATTGAACACTGACTCTGCTTATGTGATTGGAGAAAATACATATTTTAATAAAATCTCTATCAAGTAATTAGTACTGGAAATTAAAGCAGTGTTTCAGTAGCACATCTGTGTGTTGCAGTGTTCCTGTATTATTTGTCATGAAAATTTCTGTCTAAAACATTTACATTCATGAGGTTAGTTTAAGTTATTTCAATCCCACAACTGAGAAAATATTCAAGGGTACCACTAAATTAATTTCTGACATTTCAAATTCAGGGAAAATAAGAACTAGCTCCAGCAAGACAGAAATATTAACCAACACACAAGTTAATCATGTATTCTATTCATCAAGACATTAAGAGGGGTAGGAATTCCCTTAGTGTTACTTAAATTGCAGGGAGGGATGCATTTTTCAAGAGAGGGTATGATAAATTTTGTTTCTGTGAAATCCTCACTGTTATACACTCTTTATTTTAAATGTGATAACAATGGGGATTGACTGTTAGATAATTGATTTTCAGCGTGTGCTGTTACATATTTTGAGTAACTTCATCCAAAATTAATTAACCCAGAAGAGATTTCCTCCTGGTTTCTTCAGGTTAGTTGATTAAGAATTAGAACAGAGTAGTCTGAACAAATTCTCATCTAGGGCATAATGGAACGTAATGTATTTTTCATATTGACTAAAAAAAATTTTGAGAGCCTACAGTACCTTTCCTGAACAACCGAGAGAATATATTAATTTAAGCTAGGACAAATGCAACAGAAGCTTCTGAATTCTAGTTCCCTCAGAGAAATACAAAGACAGACAGTGTCTTAATGCTTGTCAGCTCCAAAGATATGAGTAGACCTAGGTGAAATTTGTGAGAATAATGAATATATTTCAACCACCCGTAATGCAATTGATTTTTCAGGTTTTATAACTGTGAACTGTTTGCAACCATGCAAATTTTTATTAATCTGCTTATGTCTCTAAATTACTGTATGGCAGTTCAGTTCAAATACTTCTATCAATGATAATATTTTGGGCACTTTGTATTCACCATGAGATGGGTCATCTTTATCATGTGACACTATCTGCATTCTGAATAAGTGAAACTTCTACAGAGAAGAAAAACTTGACGAAAACACTTGGCCTGTTCAGCTGGAAGGAAAATGGGAGCAGCTGTGGAGATAGGTTGGGGAATGTGGGTACTTTTAAGTGTGGTGGGTTTTTTTTTGTTCCCCCTGGAATACCTGATTGACTTGGCTTCTGTGTCCTTATTCAGTTATAGGAGTAGTTGTTTGTTTGTTTTTGTTTTTATAATCTTTCATAAGATTTAGTGTCATGTACTTCTTTCAAACTTAGCCCTAAATAACTAAAAATCACTATGTAGCCCTTGTAGTAAAAACTGATATCGGTGGTAGGAGGAACAAAGTCATGGACTGACCCTGTGTAAACAAAAATAGTGGCAGGAACAGTACCAGGGGAGGTGCCTCGCTTGACGTGC
>NW_009242909.1:0-7672 GCF_000690835.1 Fulmarus glacialis | reverse complement strand
GGCGGCAGCATGCGGCTGGAGAGAAGCGAGAAGCCACCACTGAAGCTACGCGGGGGAACAGCAAGCAGCCCGGCTGGTCCAGGCAGGGAGCATGGGCATGGGAGCACATCTGCAGCGATAAGAGGTTGGGAACACAGTCTCTAGGGAGAAGCGGGGGAACGGGGTTTGTTGAGTCTAGAGGGGAAGGCTGGAAGTAGGGCAGGACATGATAACGCAGTTGCAGTGCATGAGAGGTTGTTATTAAGAGAGGCAGCGATTACATTGCTGGAAGGACAAAGATAAGATCTAATTGGCTTAATTTTCAGGAAAGAAAAGAAGAAAGGGAAAAAGAAAAAGGCTAGATGTTGCAAAAACTTTCTCTGAGTAAGGCAGCGCTGGAATAGATTACCTAGGGAGGTTGTGAAACCCGCTTCACCGGAAGTTGTAAGAAGCTAACCAAATGTCACCGTGCTCTCTCAGTAAAGGATGGACTACCATGCTATTTCTCAGCCTTTGGAAAGTAAAAGTCCATCTAACCTTTTCAAAAATAAAATTAAAAAAAAATCCATACATATTATATGGGTCATTAAATGTATGCATGATAAAGAAAAAGTTTAGCATTTGGATAAAAAAAACTACTATAGTTTTACAAATCCTAATTTTACTACTACAAATGCAAGCATTTCAATTCAAAATACCATTTGGATAGCAAACTTTGATCTTTCCTCTCAAAGAAATTGCCTTGCATTTCTTGAGCAGGTAAATGCTGGCAAGATCTTTTAGCACTAGTTCTGTCATACTTCATCGCACCTCCTTCCTGCTACCAACCTTTCTCCTCTGTTATCTTCTGCTCCCGCACAGCGACCTGCAGGAGGAGGAGGTCCAGGGAAGCCTTGAAGTGGTGAGAGAGAAAGAGAAGAGGTAAGAAAAGGAGCAGGGTGAGTGGAGTCAGCAGGACAGCAAACAGCATCTTTGGGGTGTTGAGAGCTATCTGGGTTCTGGGTTGGTAGTTAACTTAAGCATCTGGAGCACCTGCCCAAAACAGAAAGAAGGTAACTTTATCCGTGTTCTGTTCTGAGAAAGCATAGTACAACGTATTCCAGAGTTATTATGAATCATTCTTTGCACTTCATTAGTCACTGTTAGCTGTAACCTGTAAGTACTTCAGATCCTAGACTACACAAGACCTTACAGGGTTTGTTTCCCTCACCCTTCTGCCCCTTGACAGAAGTCAAACACCTAGATCTCATATCCACCGAGTTATAGTAGTGACAAGCTAACCTTTAAACAACTTTTTGGTCTTTGTTTCTTTATTCTCTCAGATGCCTTGGGGACTGCAACTCACCTGTCCCAGGAGATGTGAAAATTTCAGAAGAGACAAGAGGACACTCTCCCTGTGACAAATGCACTGCGAGCATAGGACAAGGATGTGGACCCTACCTCGGCCAGGTTACAATCTAAGCCTTCAATGTAATGTAGTGAGGTTTTTTCCTAAGGTAGAAAAACCACTCTTTTTATAGGGTCATTCTGCTTTTATGTTTTACTTGCAGTATTATTCTTGTGCCATTCTTAATTAAATGCAAAGAAAACTAAAAATATCACACAGTGTGAATCACAAAAAAAGGCCCTTTTTGTGTGGTAAGGACAAAAGCTTATTTCATGAAAAATGTGCCTTTGCTCATACGAAACAATCCTGCTTCAGTCTGCCCTTCCAACAATAGCATCATAGCTCCAGACAAACAATAATTCCCCACCCCTGTGTGGATGGTCGTATTTCTCTGCAAACTCACATCCAACTTTACAAGCCATCATATGGGAAAGGTTTTATTTTCCATGACTGAGGGGAGTGAGGGGCATGGGGAATCCTCTCCTGGTATAAAACGGGCCAACATTGCGGAGGTAATTTCAGGAACATGTGCTCACTTTTCTGTTATTAAATTTGTGGGCCATTATAGGATTCGTGTTACGTTTAGGACCTTCAGGAAAGCCACCATAGGTGGCCTAGCTGGGTTTTGGTCTTGTGCTACCACGAGCCAGAAGAGAACATGCATTTTCAAGGCCTAACAAGGTCACTGATATTAAGGATCAGAAACTAGGTGAGAGTTGGGTTACAGTAAGGGTTTGATCCCACAGAAGATGTCTGTGACCAGGGCTGTGCTGTCCAGGTAGACTCTGCCAAGTTACGTTATCCTGGGCCAATATAGTGCAGCTGTTCTGGAGAACCATAGCATTAATCTCATTGCAATTTTTGGAGCAGGGTGAGGGTTCATTGATGTATGGTTAGGATTGGATGTTGAGGATGGCAGGATGGGGTGGGAGATAAAGGGCCAACCTTGGCTCTGCTTCTGCAGGGTAGGGGAGGAAGAGGGATCAGGCAAAGCCCAGAGGAGAGGGGTTTCTCCTGTTGCTGTCGAGAATGGGAGAAATAACTGTTGCGCTACAGGAGAGGGTATCCCAGGCAGTAGGATTTGCTTTCTGTGCCTGACAAGCCCTCTCCGTCTGGGCAAAGACTAGGGACTGTTTCTTTGGGCTAAAGCTGACCTCCACCATCCACAGACCCGGAATAAGCAGCCCGTCTGCAGCCCCACACATCTCCCTGCTGATGTGACCCAGCTTGGCTCGGGCGCCTTGAGCTGAACGAGGGGCTCTCCTTTCCTTCTGTGGCGAAAGTCACAGAGATTTTATTTTTGAAAAGCTGAAACTGTAATGAAACAGTAGATCTTTCTTGAACACTCACAGAAAGCCTTAACAGTCATCCAGTGCAACTGCTTGCCCGAGCCTAACAAAAAATATCTGAGGGAGGCAAAGGTGAGCTGATTTTTAAACCTGCTGGTGTGACGCTGTACAGACGTCACCGGTGTACAGGAGCATGTGTAACAGTCTGGTATTTGTGTGAATGCTCTCTCAGCTGGAGGCAGCCGGGAGGCAGCGTCAGAACAGCTTCCCGACAGGGGGCACTACGTCATTACTTACAGAGGCTCGGAGAGCTCCACCTCAAGGACCCGTCTCGTGCGAAGACACCCAACGTGGGGGAAGGCGCATTTCAGCTTTTGTTTGTCCTTCTCTGCAAAAACTAAGCTGATGAAAAATTACTACGCTTGTCTCATTAAAAGTTACACTATTATGCGTAATTATATCCACCAAAAAAGCCAAAACAAAATCCCCAAACCCTACATCCTGGTCGCAGGGAGAATTCTGAATTTCTGAACTATCAAGTGCTTGATTTCACAGCCGTTCAAGAGTCTCTTAATACAAGCCAGGGACTTTTGTGTGCAATTTGTTAATTAACAGGGAATCATCATTATTGGTGCATGGGACAGATTAATTTGTTTGTGGGCTGCATTTTGAGCCTGGCCAACAAGAGGAAGGAAAGTGAAGGGCTGGTCTGAGTCATAACTACTGACCTATACCACAAGCAACAACACTGAGATGGACATTATCATATGAAGATCTCGGCTAGGAAGAAGTAGCTTCCTAGCACAGTGGTTTCCGAGTGAGCAGGGACGGGCAGGATGGAATTGGGGCAGAGGCAGCGCTGCTGTTTTGAGCACAGGGGAAGGCTTCTGAATGTCATCCTCCCACCCGTGCACACGCTAAGGTGCTGCAGCTGCTTGCATGGGTAAAACCCTGCACATATGCATGTGCAGTGCTTTCTGTATCCAGCTCCCACAGAGCAAGATCCTCCCTTTCAGGTTGAACCAGAGGACTATTTGGCAAGCCCCTCGAAGGCAGCATGCTTCTCCTTGCATTTTTGCTCTCCATGCTCAATTTTGCTGAGGTCCTAACTACAGTTCACTGTTTGAGCCGCTATGGGCTAGAATAAGATTGCCTGCAGTGGTGTGGCTTTGTCCGTATTCCACCTTTCCCTTACAGTAATTTATTTCTAGAGCTCACAGCTGAGCAAAAAGCCTGAAGAAGTGCTTCTTCAATAACTGGCCTGCCTGAATCTGAAGAGAGCAGAAAGGAGGAATGAAGTTTCCTAGTTGTTCTGGTAGTAAATTGATTTATTTGTTGTCAGCATCCTTTCTACAGAGGGCTTTGAGTGTCATACACACACACCTAACTTAAGTTATTGCCGTGAATGCCCATATATATGAGAAAAGCACAGAGGAAGACCCTGCTTAAGTTCTTGCCTTGGCAAATGGAGTGGAAGTATTTTAGGAGTCCAGTAGCCTTCTCCTGGGCTTCTCAAAGGATGCTGGGGGAAGAGAAAAGGAGAAAATAGCCATTGTCACTGATCCTCTCTGTTTAGGCCTTTTCTCACTCCTAAGGAAGGAAGGGAAACATCAGTGTGTGAGGTCCAGGTAAAGGGCAAGGCTGTTAGAGACTCCAATCCAGCAATTATCTGCATGTGTATGTGAAAGAGAGAGACGTGTGTATGGAGTGGGCTGGGAACCAATTTACTGCACCAAGACATAGCATTAGGACTCTGATTCAGCTTTGTACAAGGATTTAGCTGCATCTAATTCAAGCAGTTTCCTTCTGCGCAGCCGCCCTCCCTGCCCCTCTGCTGCCACCGTGCAGGAAGGACGGCTGGACATGACACTGGCAAATTCCCCTTTGCCTGTTTGCTGATCTGCACCAGCTTCCTCCATCCCAAGAGGCCACGTTCACAGGCCATCCACCCCGCCAGCCTGCAGAGAGAATTTGATTCTTAAACGTCCGTAGGATCGACAGTACTGCAGGAGTAAAGAGAGGAAACGATACCTTTAAGGTATGGAGGCTATGAATTACAGCCACCGAGCCAGAGCTCTGGATGGAGCCCCAGAAGAAGAAGAGCAGATAAGAGCAAAGCTGTTAGCAAATTAGTCTCCTATTCAGGGGAGGTAATACTCGAGATGGGGCTCTTAAGAACGGGATCCCAGCCAGACAGCTGCAGAGGCATCGCGGCAGCCTCACTGCCTGGACCAGACTTCGCAATATCCTCAGGAAGCTGCTGCTCCCCTGCGCTGCAGCTCACAATGTTCTCAGCTATTCTCACAGATCTTTGAAGGCCACGTGTATCTGAGATCACCAAAGGATTTGGGGAAAAAATAGCTTTTTGCATTCCTCTTGCAGCGTTCAGAATCACAAACGCAGAAATTGAGAGCGCTGCAGGAAACCGAGAGCTGCCTCCTAAAGCCTCCCTGGGAGCTGCAACGGAGGATTTCAGTCTGTGAGAGGCACCTGCCAGGAACAGGCAATAACCGGAGCATCCTTTGCATGTAACATCTCAGTGGGGAGAAAGCGTAAGCCTGAAGATTTCCTTAAAATTGTATGTCAATTGGTGTAAAAGAACAGCTGTTTGGAAATGTTTGCATAACCAACTTTCATTAAGATTTTTCAAAATTTATTTGTGGTGTTTCTGGATAGTAAGACCAATGTTGCATATTCTGGATTACCAGGAATTGGCACTTTTGATGATGGAGTAGAGGCAAAGCCCATTAAAATCTTTTCTATCTTTCTCCTTGTTTGACTGCTCATTCCCCAACACAAATGTTTTTTTCCATAATGAGTTTTTGTCCTTTTGGAGGCATCTTAATAATATGTAGCACTGTTTTTTAACCTGTTTTTGGGTTTAGGATCCTTGTTTACAGATATCACCTTGTATTTCTTAGTTACCTTTTGTGAATCCTCTTCAGGTAGTCCATGGACCTCTTGATGTGTGTGGACAACAGGCCAGAAATTACTGCAATGGTCTTACTCAGTGAAAGACAGCTATACCGACATTCGGTGTAAGGTACCAATGAATGCCCTCATTGCTGTTCTTTTCCCTGCACTAGTTCAAGCTTTACATTTTGGAAAAAAAGTATATCTCAAGCTCATGTTATTTAGCTGCAGGGACACTTCCATATAGATCTCTGTATATTAATCAGGTGGCAATAGGGCTTGAAAAGCCATATATTCAACAGGAAGGAGTGTGATGTCATATTGCATTAGGCATATCAAATGTAATTTTTTGCAATTTCGGCTGAGGAAAATCTTGCTAAAAATGTAAAAGCTTACTACTATTTCACTGAAAATGCAGTCCCTGAGTTGCCAAATACTATTGGTGAGCAGGACACAGGTCGCTTTGACCACAGTATGTATCGTTAAAGGTTGGGTAACTGCTTCAGAGAATATACCCCATTTAGTTATAGCTCCTCTTTTTCCCCCAATATTTATTCAAAGGAGCTACTTGCTTGTGCAAGAAGTCCATATTTTATTAATATTGAATAAAAGGATGTTTAATTGAATTGGACTAAGCTTTAAGCTATTCCGTTCTGTCTTTTAAAACAGTATATAAGGAAATAGATGTGGAGTTTTGGGTTGTGTTTTGCTGTAGCTAATCATATGAAATCCTGTGTAGGAGATATGCTGTGGGGATTTTTTTTCTTCTTCTTTCTTTGGTTTGTACCTAATGCTATGAGCTGTTCACGGTAGTTTGTCTCGCCTTCTGCTCAGTTAACAATATTTGCACTCTCAGCAAAAAAAGTAACATCTGAGGCTATTTTGCCTACTTTTTCTATTGGAGACTGGCCATTCCTAGCTCCAATTCAACCAAAATCATGAAAGGCCAAGGAAACCAGCATTTGCACGTGTGAAGCCCACACATTTCTGAAGCCCTGGCATAAGCAGTCATTTTCCTTGACACCAGTCCGGATTGCAGTGAAAGAGCTGCAGCTGTGATTGTAACTGGGAAAGCCCATGAGGCTCCGCCAGGCCCACGTCCACAAAGTAAGAACCACCTTCTTGCCTTTTAAAACAGTTGGTAGCTTATAATCAAGCGAATTGTTGGGCAATGTCAGACTAAATGGATGTGTGCAAATAAAAATATGCTTTCTCCACGTTACGCAGCTGACAGGCAGGGACTCTCCAGACAAGCCCTTACCCTCGTGCCTCTAACAGCACCCTTTGTCTCCGGCTGTAGTCTGAAGTCTTGTCCATTTGTTTACATTTTCCTGGCAGCACCTGTAAGAAAGTGGGGTTTAGCAAGCAACCCATTTAGGACAATGGCCCAATTTGCACATCAGGCAAGACCACTGCTATTATTTCGGAATATACTTGTACAACACACTAAATGGCCCATTCATTCTTAATCCATCTTGCCAATGTAGACCTTCATAGTAACTGGTACATAGTTCATCATGACATAAAACTATCACTCCATGGCACATATGTAGGTATGCATTTGGACAAAGAGTCCTTACTGCTTGTTGTATGAAAAAAAAAGGATGAGGTTGAATAAGGATTATAAAGATGTATAATTTAAGTGGATTATTTTGCTCCTGGTTTTATTCTGTAAGAGCAAACACAGTGTTGTGTCTAGGTCACTTGTTGGCTGCAGGCTAGTTGGGATTCCCAGGAGAAAAAGCAGGTGAGAACGAAATGGGGGAAGCCCATTTCAGTCTGTGACTGCTCTTCTCGGGATGTACATGCTCTTTGACAATACGGGTTATTGTCTCACGGCTTTTGTTACTAACTCAGATCATGTCAGCAATGCGGTTTTATAACTAGTTTCACATTGGAAAGCATCTCTAGCCATATCACCTGAAGGACTTTGCCAGTTCTGTATTTTCCTAATCCTTTCTGGCATGGCCACCTGTTCCTGGACATATGTTGGAGCAAATTTCAGGAAAGATCCCAGAAATCAGTACTTGTCTACGTGAAGTCCATAGTCTCTTGAACTCCTGGAATAAGTGATGGCTCTGCCAGACAACAGTAGGAGTTCACC
>NW_009242908.1:0-7207 GCF_000690835.1 Fulmarus glacialis | reverse complement strand
AAGGGGAGGAAGGGGAGGAAGGGGAGGAAAGAAAGGTTAGGCTTTTGACTGTTATCATGAAGAGCTGATGGTCATCTATGGAATTATATCAATTTGTTGCAATGAAGTGTAATAAAACTGAACACAACTAAGACAAACAATGCATGGTTTAATGCAATGGGTAAATAAACGCATGTGTTTTCAATCCAAACAAAATGGGGATAAATAACAGAATTATGATTCTTAGTACTCTCAACAGTCAGCAGAAATCTCCCATTTGGTTATAGTGAAATTTTCCATGAACATCTGATCATCAAACTAAATGCATCCTTCTAACAATGAATTCATTTTCACAATTTACATTTCTCTGTACTTACAAGGAAATTCTTCTTACACCAAATGATGACTGCTCCATTCATTGCACTCCACCTCCAGTAATAACATTATGAATTGAGTCAAACATGTACAAACTGATGGGTGGAAAACTGCCCTTTCAACATAAATACACAGAAATTCTTAAAACAGTTTCAACAAGAAAGAGATACCACTCAAAATGCTGGTCAATGGCAAAGCTGAGTAGGAACTGAACTGTATACGTTTCCTCTGGGTACTGATATAGTGCATACAAGAGCCTGAATACTCCGCGGTAGGGCTGGATTTGCGTGGGCAGTTACAAAATAGTAAAAAGATAGGAGAGCAGAAGCACTATGAAAGCACTGCTCTCAAACAGGCACACATCCGGCATAGCAATAACACTCTTGGAAACCAGAAATTGGATCTGGGCCAAAAGCATGGTGAGAAAAATCTGCAGGACAGCCTTCCGAACAAGCACTGGCTGAATGAAGCCTGGAGCTGCTTGCAAGGGAACTCCTCTTTGACCAGGGAAACAGGGCATTCATGATCTTGTAATATGAATGGTACTGCTTGTAAGACACCCAACTCCACCAATGTGTTTTTCCAACATAATAACCACAGACACATGTATTTTGGCTTATTTCATGGATCAGAGATGTAAAAGTCACAGCTTTTGTTGTACGGCTTTCTTGACAAACTCCCAGATTAACAATTTCTGAGCACTGACAATTTTTGACAGTAGTGCAAATGCAGTAACTTCCGAGCAGCAAGAGGCAAGTGTTGCAAATGGAATTGGGGAAAAACAACTCAGTGATACCACTTATGTGATGGTACTACTTTTTTTTTGGAACTTTTGGGAGTGCATTTGCCACACTGTGATATGTATAGTATTCCCTAAAAGAAAAAAGCATAATATAAGATTTTCTCACACCATGTTATCAGCATTTCTCAAAAATTCTGATAAATTAACACCACTGAGATTCAACACTGTACTTCTGTGAAGCACCTTTTAGGTTACAGTTTGAGTACAACAGCCTCAGTGATGTCCCCGAGGACACTTCTCCAGCAGCACCCTTGCTCCTGACAGCAGACTGAAAATAAGGAGCTTTAAGTGGTGTTGAATTTCATACGGTTTTGTGGAAAAGATAAATGAAGAGTAAAATGAGGTCAGGAGATTTATTTTCACTTATCTAAGAGAGGCTTAAAAAAGACTAGAAAAAGTGCAACAGGTTTATATAGGTGACAAACTATCACAGTTCTTCTGGCCTCAGTCTACAGATTGTTTTATTAAGTGAGCAAGTACCAAAACCAGATCATCTCAGCATTAGAGTTTACTGATGATTTACTAAAAGGCAAACACATTATCCACATTCCTCTGCTGCTGTCATTCACGGTGTGCTTATTTGATTGCAACACTGAAACCAGAAGGCTATCTCAAAACACACCTAATATTCAGTATTGCAGGGTGTTAGCCTGCTAGATGGCTTGCTACATGAAAAAGGTTTGCCACCTTTATAAGGGGTATTGCCTTCACATGCATCAATGCAGCTTTCTCATCAACACATACTCAATGCTCCTTCATAGACTGCTTTTGATTATAAAACCAGAATTTAAGGAGAATCAGAAAAAGATTTTCTGAAGATTGCAAGGGATATAAATGATATTTCTGTGACTATCACAAGCCTGTGTGCACTTAATAGTTGATGTGTTGGTTGCTAAATGATGATTAAAACTAAGTATCTTTATGTTATTTTGTATATTTGTAGAAAGAAGAACTTGTTGATTTGGACCTAGCCATCTTTTTTAAATTGCTGATACAGACATGTGGTCTCCAACTAAAAACAGCTAAGTAAAAGCCTGTAAAAATGACATAAAAAATAGCCCCTGATGAATTTAGGGTGGCTGTGCAGAAAAGAAAACCATGACCTGATTACCTAATTCTCACTAATTTTCATGAAAGTGTGTACTCTGAGGTTATGTTTAGAATCAAAGTCTTCAGAGGATTGCTAAGCTTTAAGTAGGACAGCACGTGTAGACCTTTAACATTTTAAAAATATTTTCTTTCCAATTGCAACATTCCTATATAAGACTAACATCTCATTCTGAAGTTCTTCATGTCACTACCTTTTCTTATTAAGACCAAAGCTCAGCTCCTTTATGTTGCCTAAGGAAACACGGTTATTAAAGAAAGATGCTATGGTCAGACACTCCAGCCTAAAATATCATGCAATTATAGGATTTTATCTTCAGAAAATCCTGAGTCCCTGGAGAGAAACTGTTTAGCCTACAACTAGCTCCAAACTTTGACATGTTACTAAAAAAAATTATTCAAAATGTGAAACTGGTTAAAGAAGATGTTCCATCTGTATTAGGCATTTTTATATGACTTCAAGCAAAAGCTGAATGTCCAGCTGCCAGGCACTAACCCGTAAAGTATCAAGCATTGGTACAGCTAGCATGGCATTATCATCCACTGGATAGTTACAGGGGTAAGAGTTTAAAATGTTTCAAACGAGCCAAACTTTGCTATAAAAGTGAACACCCGCACATCTTGTGCTGCATCTCACGCAGATTTCTTGTGGCTGTCCCAGACTGCACCACTGTCCAGTGCACTGGGTTTCAGCCCTGGGAACACCCAAATGAAAGGACGGGTCTTACACACAGCCCTGCACATGGCAAACCCACGATTTCAGCACTGCATCAGATACTGACTTTTACAGAGTCACCACAGCCAAGCCTGTCTTCACACAGCCCCTCATACTTCAGTTTGGGAATATCTAACTAACATACACCTTCCAAACATAGGAAACATAGGCAGACTGTGGCTTGGGCTCCATGTCAGCCTAAGCCTTTCCATGCTGAGGTGGTTGTAGCTGCTGTTGAGTTCTGGGAGCTAGATAATATTGACATAATTTTCCTCTATGACAAAAATATACCATAATGCAGCTGCTGCATCACAGTTAGCACTCAGGAAGTTTTACTGGTGTTGGTAAAATACCTCATACTGTTACATTTTTGTATGTAATTGCAGTAACAAAATGGTGAGGAGAGATAAAGTTATTTCTTGCCTTACCCGTCCAACTGTTAGCTCGGACCTGATCATATTTCTTCTTCACAGGCCTATGGAAAGCTCTGTTCTTAGGAGTCCAGCTCCATGCCAAGAAATAGTGTTCTTGGCCTTTACAATAAATAGAAGGAAGCATTAAACAGAATTTTCCCACAGCTGTGTGGAATAGGCATTGAACTGGAGAGGCTTAATCTTGGTGTAAAACTAAATATACTCTTATCCCAAAAAATATGAGAAGAAAATGGTAGGGAGAAAAGATGGGTCAAGCTAGCAGACATATCCACCATGGAGAAACAGGTGTGAGAGAGGGAAGTCACCGTTCTGGACCAGCTGACAGGGTGTCCATAGCAGGGTTTTAGTCCCAGACACAGGAAACGTTGTCAACTACTGCAACATTATTTCTGCTGGGAAACAGAATTTCGTCAAGCACACAAGGATATGCACCTTATTCTCTCTTTCCTTCTGTTAAGAAAAAACCAGAACAAAATCATCTTTTGACAAGTGATGTTCACCAGTGTGCAGGAAGACAGATGACAGTCACAAGTCCGCATCAAGTAGTCTCTCCGAGTACCAAAAATGCTGCATCTGTAGAAGCCTGTGGGTCACTGTTGTACCATGCTGAGAACACTTTTTTTAATGGACTTCTCCACCTGGGAGACATCTCTTGATCTATAGGCTATCAAGGTGGTTTTATGCAACCCTATCCTCAGTTGTGGTCAAAAGGTAATGCTCCAGTCATGCCATTTCACAGTTTCAGAAGTAAAGAAAGTTTGGTCCTTTCAAAATAAACCCATGCCAATTACCAATGGCGAAATACAGTATGCCAGCATTTGTACCTTCTTTTTTCTTAAATAAAGACACATGAGGAATATCTCAGGAAATACTTTAGGATTTTTGAGTGGGTGGGTGGCGCAGAGGAGGAGTAGCAGCGTAACTTTCTTCTAGTGTTGAATGTAGGTCAGTCTACTCCGACGGAAATACCCCAATCCGATTCTTCACATTATTCACATTTCATGATTTTGCAGGCCAGGAAATCGTGAATTTTATTCGTGGCCCTGCCCTGATTTGTCAGGGGACCTTACTGTTTGCATCTCTAGATTCCTTATTTTAAAAACTGTGTCAAAATTTTGCTTATCTTGCAAACTACTACTAAAAAGTGGTATTATGCCAATGTTGAATATTATAATTTCTATAAAGCCCGTGTTACAATGTAATAAAATAGAGGAGCTCAGTTTCTAATTTCTTCATAAATGTTATTTTATGAAGTATGTGCAGGATGTATTTATTTCAGTATAAAACAATTTGGAAAATGCCCTTCCTTCCATATAAAAGCTATTTTTTAATTAATACTAGATGTATATTTTACTATGTAAAAGTATAACCTATTTTTAACCTCATGTTTTCAAGTGAAGTTTATGAAGAAAACACTTTAAAACAGGATATCAGAGTCCATTTCCTGTTTTAACAAGGATAATCCCTTGACCAGTAGGCACAAATATTCATTCCTCTTTAATGTTAATTAGTGCACTATTCATCCTATATTTCACAATTTAATGAAAGCAAGCAAGTTGCTGGGGACATTATTAAGTTCAAAACATCTTTCACCTTATTTATCCGGAACTCAATAAAACTGTTCAGTCACAGACTTGCAGCCTCCAGCTAGTTCCTGCTATTAGCCTTAAATCAGTTTTAGAGTTGCAATAACAGTAAGTTGCCAAACTCAAATATACAGCTATCTACATCTGCTCGATAGTTTGTCTTGCTGGACAGTCTGGAAGAATTTCAGTTATTTGACCCAAACTGTAAAGTTTTTTGCTGCTTACCAAGGAATCTATACTTTTAAAATCTGCAAATTAGTATTTGAAAAACGTATCTGGAAGAATATTGAAAGGCCACTGTTTTTTTCTTTAAGTGAGCATAAGATAGCCTCTCAAAAAAATCACACATAGAGAGGAGTTTTAAAAGGTAACTATTGCTTGTATTGCTGAATCTCTAAATTTCCAATCTGAACCATGAGGCACCTTTTCAGAAACTGTGATTTCTTCAACTGAAGAAGCTTATCACGCTGAACAAACAAAAATAGGGAGCATGAAACATCATTTCATTTCATCCCTATATGGAGGAACAGCAGAAAGCTGGAAGTGACAGAGCATTGCTGCTGCTACCAAGCTGAACCAAGACAGGCAGCAGTGATACCCACTCCACCCCAGAGCCATCAGACTCAGTGACCCCTGGGTCTGGCAGCATCAGCCTCTTCATGCAGCAAGGCATCCAAAATATCACGAATGGGAGAAGTAAATACCTGGCTGCCCTCTCTAACGCTCAGGTCTGTACATCTTCTGTATAGTCAGCATAATCAAAATACGAACCCTTAACACTGCTGTTTCAAGACGTTCCATAAACCTCATGATTTTTGCGCTCTTCGCATTTGATCAAAGTGCATACATACAAGGCTGACTAATTTAACGAGCTCTTAATCAAACCCATTTACTTGTTCTGAACTGGCACAAGTACACAACAGGCATGCTAACCAGCACAGTCAGAGCTGTAGGAGAGGATCGGGGTGGGCAGGCAGCACTGCTGCACCATGGAGAAGCTGCACAATTCAGCCACCCGCTTCCCTCTTTGCCCTGGAGAACACCTGGCAAGGCATTCACTAACTGCTCAAACTCGCACGTGCCTACGTTTCCACTGCAAAGTCGCTATTTCATGTCTGAAGTAATGCGTAAAAGGGCAGTGGTCCAAAATTGCTGCTGGCTTTTGTCCAAATTGCACTTCCCACTCTTAACTGGTATGTCTTTCTCAATAGCAAGCCCCATGCAAATAGACTAATGTACATTATTCAAAGAGCCCTTATCTCCATATGGAATATCAGTCTCTTGATTTTTTCCTTTCTTGACTGATGCAGTTATATTCATTCTCGCCTGGGATCACAGACTGTAAGTCAGAGACAAGGGAATGAAACAGAAAGCATAATCATGCTCACAGTTAGGTCTTACTGGAACAGACAGCAAGGGTCTTAATGACTCCCAGACTCTGAAGGCCTTGAGCAAACTATGCTTTCACAGAGGTGTCCCCTTTAGCTATATGCATGCTACAGGTGATTCTCATTTTATTTGCCTACACTAATGGCATTTGCAACCCTAAGACAGCTGCACTGAGTTCATTACATACAACTTCACAGGTCTGATGAGGGCAAGACATTAACAACCACACTGAAGAAAACTGTTTCAGAGCGTAATGAGTTATCTTTGTTCCAGCATCGCTTAAACTTGTCCACACTAGCCAGGCACTACCCTTGATCAATGAATCCATACTGCCTGAGCTGATGTCAGCTAATCTTAACTGAAAACATGTGCTAAAGCACTTGTGATCTAGGCATACCAGTTTAAGAAATTCCTCTGCAGCAGCTCTGACCTACTGTACCTTCCACGGAGATAGCATGGTTGACGATGTCCTCTGCCCCTTTACATGCAAAGCAAAGGAGGCTAGGTAAAATTCCCACTACAAGGGATGGGAGGCTATCAAAATGCGTTTTCAGGGTATCATTTACTGACTAAAGTGAAACATGAAAGTCACTTTTTGTACTTTTAACTAAGCATCTGTTTTAAGGGACCTATTCAAATAAACTATTTTAAGTTAACACTGGCACACATTTATTATTTAAGTCTAAGAGCTTGAACATAATGTTACATTTCTATGTATGTATTTAATAAAAATATCTTTGGAAAGGACAACCAAGGAAACCTGATCGATACAAGAAATACACTATGTTGTATGGATGAGGATAAGGCTGAGGTACTTAAT
>NW_009242907.1:0-7530 GCF_000690835.1 Fulmarus glacialis | reverse complement strand
AAACTATTCTATGATTCTATGATTCTTATAATATTGCACAACCCCACTGTGAATTGGACCCTCCACAATGTAGTTTTCTTCAAAGATGGAAACCAAAGTCCAGAGTGGCTCAGTGGGTGGCTCAGTGGCAGAGTGAGGACAAGAAGCCTGTCTTCTTGCAAGCATCTGTACATTCTGCCTTTTGTTATGTCCCTACTTCCAACTCTTTCTTTCAAAATAAGTGTTTATTTGTTTGTGTTGTTCTTTTGCCCAGGGGAGACATAGAGGGAATAGAAGCCAAATCCAAAGCTCCTGCCATAGACACAAATCCTGTCACAAATCCTGTCTCCTATCACAGACATCTATTTTATAAAAGCCTGTTCAGAAATTTAAAACCAGTTCATTTTTTCTCCACTGTCATGTTGGAAGACACTTCCAGACCTTATTTCTTTTAGAAACTACCTTGTGGTTTTGTAGCATACAGTTACTCATGGTGAGTTCATTTGCCTTTTTTTCTGGTGCAAAGATTGCCCTTGAGCTTAAATAGACCTTTTTCTTCCTTAGTCCCTTTCTGTTTCTTACATTTCAATGAGTGAGGCTTGCCAGCCTGAACCAGCAAGCTGCTTGTCATGGACAGATTACTTTTTACAGAGCATGTATTTTTACTTCCAGTCACAATGAAGGACTATTTCATTTCTTCAGTACCAAGCCCTGAAACACATGTGGCTTGCTTTCTTGCCATCATTTTACAGTGATCAGAGAATAGATCCAGGATAAAAACTAGTTAGAGGGCTAGTGCCTGAACTTGTTTTTTCTTAGAGAAATGGTTCTCAGCATTGACAAGAACTGCTATTAGTCTATGAAGATGGCTTGGCTTTGCATTTGCAACATATGGGCCCCTTCACAAAGTACTGAAAATCAAAGTTCTAGTAGTGTTTGCCACAAACTATTTTCTTTGACTGAAACTCATCCTCTGGCCCACAAATAGCAGTGTGCCCACGTAAAGGACAGGAGTTGGGAAGGAGAAGGGATTCCAGAGTGAAGTCCTGCAGAAAATCCTGGCAAGATCTGCCTGCAGTTAATTAAGTCTTTTTTCTCCTATCTTTGTCATGCTTCAGGCTCAGTGGTGGGTGGAACTGTTTAACTGGTGTGCTGTTATAAAACAAATGAAATTTTTCTGGAAGTTTTTTTTTCCCACTTAGCTTGGCTCCCTGTCTGCTGACCATATAGGAATTCCAGTGTCTTGTTTTAGTCAGCTTCATGAGGTGCCTGAAGTTAGGTAGTGCTCGTGCTTCTCCAAATAGCCATACAAACACTTGGTTCTGCAACAGTACTTAGGGCTGTGTACAACTTTTACTGCTTGAGAGTTGCAGTGAATTTGGCATGTACCAAAAGTGTTTGAAGTTTTTAGATGTTTGACTGATTTGACCCCTGAGAGGAAAAAAAAGTCTATCTTTCAGAAAATCTTGTTGGATGGTTAAAGGTCTGTCATTAGCTTATTAATTATTGTATCCAGTAATAGGTTCTGCTGTGTTGAGGGAGATGAAGCCATGTAGTCTTTGTCAGGTTTGCTAACTGTTTCATTATTCTCCCCAGCTGGAGTTTTACTGTGCATGTGTTTGTTTTCTGTACTGCATTATAAAAAGAATATGCTGCTGCGGGATTATGGCAACAAGCAGGCAGCGCACTTGCTTTAAGAGTGAGTCACTTTTGTCCAGGGACAAAATGTGTGGACAACAGATTCAGACTGAATATATAATCTCTATTAACTTTTATTTGTAATAGATTATCCTTGTGGTAAGCTGTAACAGCAGAAGGTGCATATATCGGTCTGGCATATACCAGCTACAAAATGAGTATTTCATTCATCTGTGCTCACCTGTGGCACATAACTCATCCAGTGTCTTACACAAGACTATACAAATCCATGATTTTAGCATCTGTATGTAAGGACTGCCTGTGTGCTTAAAGGGGTGGAGATTTAGGCATGAGACCAGTTTTTCAAAGGCATTTGAGAAGCCAAGAATGTAAGTAGATACTTAGTGAGATTTTCAAGGAGGCCTGAAGAGACTACATCAATAACTTCCTCTGATTTCCTAAAAAACACAATGTGATCTTCATTAGCATTTCTGTAGGGCTATCTTGCATTGCCTATCTTTGTCCAAGGATGCTTAAATACTTTACGGAGTATATCGCGTGGTAATTAATGTGGTAAATTCTACCCTGTCTCTGAAAATAAATGCTGATGGCCTTGGTCTTCAATTATTGCAAAAGTTTTTGTGAGTCAGAGAGAGCTAAATAATGTTACTCGGTTTGTACTTTTCCTTCTTTACCTGTCATAGAGGTTTTGTGCTTCTCTTTAGGGCAACATAAGTATCACCTCTCTTCATTGCTGAAGCTAAATAATTTATGCAATATCCTACAGTAAATCTGCAAAGAGCAGGGCTTCCCTAGCTTCTCCAAATAGTAGTCCCCCTTTAGCACCATCCTTCCTTTTTTAGATGGAGTCCTGTATGGTCTTTGAGCTTGTTTATCTTTTCAGAGGTTAAGGTCAGAGCCCAGGTACCCGAGTTGGACTTGGTCTAACATGAGGCTCTGCTCAAGTGGAGCTGGCAGTTGCAGTTGTTGGTAGAAGCCATTTGTGGCAGGGTATATGTTTGTGGGTGGAAAAGGGCTTTGTAGGGCTCCAGGGCTAGGTTCCTGAGAAAAACAAATTTCCATGGGAGCTGGTGCAAAAGCTAGAACACCGCACGAAAACACTGTCAGTGGCCTGTGTTGCAAAGCAGATGGGCTGCTGAGCCTTCTTCCAGTTGGAGGTTCTATGGGGCTTTATTGCTTGATATATGGTGTTGTAATAATTAAGCCCAAAAGCTGTAAATATGTGCAAGCCTATTATGCCAGCGACATATACATTCATTAAATTTTCCTGGGGGTATCCAGAAGTATGAAAGTCCTACATACCTGTGGATTAATGTGGTAGATTTAGCTATCTCTATTTGAGGACTGACAGTAAATTTCACAAGCAGTTGACCTGACAATCACAGATACATCAGATAAGAGATTTACTATAAATCAAAGTAAAAATTTCATATTTTGCAGTTACTGAAGGCTGGTAACTAACTGATTGTCATGGGGGAAATGGAAAAAGAGGAGAATATCTCTTCAGGTAGCACCAGCATGCATGTGCAGCATTCACATTGATCTCAATTATCTCTAAACCTTTTAGTACTCTGCTGGAGTACTAGACTGGAGTACTCTTATACTCCAGGTTTAATACCAAGTGGGAAAAGACAGAGTATCCATTTCATGTAAGCTGTGCAATGTATACACATTTTACCCAATAAATCATCAAGGGAATCTAAGTTAAAAATAATACTGGTTACATTATTTGTGGTTTCTGTTACTTATATAGGTAAGGTGTAAAGAGCAGGTGTAAAGAGCTGTGAATTAAAGGTTAGCAGTCAGTGTTGCTGACGTGAAAGAATCCTGTGTAACAAAGAGCATGTACTATTATAATAGTCATGATTTGAATATCATACTTGGTATAATTATATGCATCAGAAAATCAATGTAGCTAGTACTTTGCCTTCTATTTAAAAGAAGTATTTTTCATGAAATACAAATTACACTCAGACCATTCTAGATGTAAATTAGTCTCACTGGAACACGAAGAATGAAATTCACTCTCAGATCTGTAGTTCCCTGATGGCTTATTGTATATAGGCATTAATGCTATCGAAGGACACAGTGGCTACTTCAGATCAGACACCCTGTATGGTGGAAATCCCCTCCTACAAAGGTTATGATCCTGGTCTCAGATACTGCAGCATTTTATTAACTTTTTATGAGACTCCAGCACATACATGGCTAAACAAATTGTAATTTCTCAGAAGCAAGAAGTTCTGTAGTGATGATAACAAACAGACTGGAAAGATGTGCTTTAAGACTTTCAATAGAGTCCTTAAATGAAAAGAAGTCCAGAAATCCCAGAAGATGGAGACTCCATTTAAAAGTTTTATAACTTTTTAATGTGTATATAAAACTTCTGGATTGGCATCCACACAGCCTCTATTTTATTTCAGCCCTTTTATGAAACCACACAAAATTTCTTATTAAAATGAAATCAAAGCCTGATTATTTTTATTCTAAATCATATCCACACTGAGTAAACTGACACAGCAAGTACTTGTGAATTTAAAACCTTGACAAAAAATATTATTAGCATGTCATCTAGCTTCTCCCTGAGATCATCTTGCTAGAAGCAGACAGGAGACAGAACAGAGAAAGAAGTGTGAGGGTCCCTGGGCAAATACAGCCTTTCGTTTGGTATAGTTTGCTGTAAATATTACATTAGAAGTATTAGGGAGACCAAACTAGTCTAGAATGCTGCAAGCCCTAGGCTTGAAATAAACGCATGAGAAGTGAAACTGTTTGGTATATGAATAATTTTCACTGCAGAGTCCAAGAAAGGATGGTAATGTACAATGCCTTCAGTCATTCTCATAGTGCATTCATTTATTCTTATTACTGTAAGGAAGCAAAGGTGAAAGAGAGCAGATATACAGCACAGGATGCATATATGAGGAGCCCTGCTGCGGCAGAGGATTTAAAATGCAACTCCAATGTATTGGCTGTGCTGCCTGCACTGCAGGACCTCTTTCAATCAGCCATGCTTCAACAAATACCTGTGCAGAGATCTGGAGCTTTAAATGTCTACCTCTTAGGAAGACAGGGAACACAGGAAGCCTGTGACCCTTTTTATTAAAGGAGAAACTCACAGATATCATCCCTCAATGCAAGAAATTCTCTGTTGGAGGGAGGCTGCATTAGAAAGCATCTACTGTGTCAAATATTAAATGTCTCATCCCAGCTCTAGCTGAGGGCATTTGACAAAACCTGATGTTCACAAAAGCAGCTTTAAGCACCTTTGCATTCCTCTCTTCCTGGGCTAGGCTTCCCTGGAATGGATTCCAGTCTTAAAGGTTGCTCCCTCTTGCTGTCAGCATCTTTGAGGGACTGTTAAAGCAGCAGGGAAATGTAGTCTGGCCACACTCCTGGCATACCTATTTCTTCTCAAGTTGCAAGAGAGCTGTTTATGTGTGTAGTTAAGCACAGAAGCTTCTACAGAAGGTCTAACCCAAACCAGGGCCTTGTTTATGAAAGATTTTCTCATAACCATAAGAGTAGGAGGTAGGCAAATTGTGCAAGATGCAAGATTTCTTCTTATGGAGAAGAATCTCTCCTGATAGTTGATTAAGGGAAATTTCCTTTAAGGTGAATGTGAACTAAGTGGGGAAAGAAGCCTACAGAACTTGAAGGGAAAACATATTACTCATACTTACTAATTTTCTGCAGTAACCTGGCCATTTTTAATAAAAGTTTCTGAAACAGTAATTCATCATAAGCTGGCTCACATTGCTAGTCTTGGTACACTGAGCCTGATTTTTCTAAGAGTATGATTAATAACTTTACTTCTTCTGCCTATTTATGGTTTACCATGAGGTCTATCAAATGCCTTAGCTTTTTCCTCTAAATATTGTTTGTGATATTTTGTATTAAATATGTACATTTTAAATCTCTTATAATCCTTATGTTTTAAATCTCTGGTATAATGTGTTGTTGGGCTCTTGTTCAAATGAAATCACTTGCAAAACCTGGAAATGTTATAATAATTTAAAGTTAGCTAGTCGTGCATTGTTAAAAATTCTGATCACATCAAATTTGGACAGCTTATGAAAAATGCAACACCATGGCAATTGTACTTTGTGTCCTAGTGGCTGACCTTCCTTTTCTAGTGTCTTTGTCAAACACAAATTAATTTCACCTGTAGGTATTAAATGAACAGAAATGCAATATGTGAAAATCATCTGGTGACACTTGTTTCTACTATGGGAAGGGACCACTTTCAGAATGGGTTTCTGTCCACAGCAGCACAGTTTGCTGTTCTTTGACATGTGATTGGGAATAGCGTAGGAATTCCCCAATTTGCCTAGAACAGCAAAAAATCCCGAATCTGTCAATATTTTAGGAGATAATCTAGAAACTAGTTGTAGAGACCTTCTTGTATCCTGTTTCATCATACTTCTTCCTTATCAGTTTGTTCTGAGCATCTCTTTACCTCCTGATTTGGCACTTCCATCACAGTTTTGACTAAACCGTACCAGAACTCACCAGCCTCTGTTAAAATATTGGAACAACCTTTGCAAGCAATCTTTCAGTTACAGAGTGGCTTTAATTCAGATAAATGTTTGCATGCAGATATGTTATATCTGTAGCTAATATGTCTCAAAGTATTTAAATTTGTTTGTTTTATGAAAAAACCAAAGAAATCTTGAGTGAAAATGATGTAGCTTGTAACAGTTATGCCAGTAACTGAGATGTGATTATATGATTGAGGCAGCTAGTTCAGAAACATAAACTAGGTCAAATATGAAGCAAAGTAGGAACAAGAAAACATAGGCAAATTCTTTAGTCTGCATGGTTCACCAAAAATTTACGGGTCACAAGTGTGACAATAATATTGATCAGTTTAGAATAATATTTTATATTTCTGCATACAAATGAAAAGGAGATAAAATAAAGGAGCATAGTTGTTTGCACATTAATGTTTGTATAGCTCATTTAAATAATGTCAGTGTAGTTTTGTGATAAGATTTTCACTCTAGTTTGTTTTAAAACAAGTAAAAAAAACCCTGTTCATATATTTGATTGGTTTTTGTTTTTTCTTATTTATGAAAGATGCTCTTGACTGAAATTACAGTAGCTTTAGTGATCTCCGTCTCTCATCATCATCACCATAATATATACACGTAATGATAAGATATTTTTAAGGATCAATTGTTTTTCTATTTTTTCTTGCCACAATAAAGTCCACATTACCTCCTCCCTCTGCCAACAGTCTGAACATCTCAGTGACTGAATGAAGAGGAAAATGGGAGTTATTAGTCATGAAAAAAACAAACCACCTGTAGTCCTTGCTTGAAAAAGCAATTACAATAATCTATTTCTATTGTCATAATTTTGCTGGAAACATGAAAACAAATGTGGCTACTTGAAATTGAGCAATGTTCTAAGTAATTTATCAGGACAGTTATTGTTATTACAAAGCCAGTGCAGAGTAAGAAAAAATACATCAAGTAGAGATGGAATGGGTGCTTTGCAAATAATTTATACAATATGAAAGTGACAATTTTCACTGGTTTTGGTCATCCCAAATGTTTTTCCCCGCATTCCATTTTGCTCCTAGTTATCGTAGATATCTCAAGGTAACCATGTTGCTTATACCATTGAAGATAATTGTGTATATGTACATATATGTGTGTGTGTGTCTAGATATACATGCAACCGTATTTTATAAAGCAGTTATTCAACAGATTATTATCTATTTGCAGGGCTGTGCAGTCCAAATATATTTTCCACACAGTGTTTACTTGCATTACACCCCAGAATCCATTTCAGGGAGATTGAAATTGCAAAAGTGTGCTACACATTTCTGTGAACGCTGCTTCCAAGTAGAATGTACTTGTCATGGTTTAACCCGGCAGGCAGCCA